>NW_026900130.1:0-137075 GCF_033153095.1 Gastrolobium bilobum
CAATTTGCACCTCCACAGCCAATGCACCAGCCACCAATGCAGCAACAAGCCAGTAGCAATGGTCCTTCTTTGGAGGATTTAGTGAAGCAGATGGCAACTAACAATCTGCAGTTCCAGCAAAGGACTGAGTCTTCCATCCAGAATCTGCAAACACAGATTGGCCAACTTGCAACATCAATGAGTCAGAATCAACAAGCAAGTGGCAGCTCCCTTCCATCACAGACAGTTCCAAATCCAAAGGGAACCGACAATGTTAGTGCCATCTCTCTGCGGTCTGGCAAGCAACTGGAGGAACCAAACCAATCTGCTGTTGAGTCATCTCAAGGAGGTGACACTGGTTCAAGGAAGCAGAATACTGATACTTCTGATGTCCACATCCTGTTACCTTTTCCTCAAAGAGCCACTCGGTCTAAAAAGCAAGTAGCAAAAGCTCAAGATAAAGAGATTCTTGACACCTTCAGAAAAGTAGAGGTCAATATCCCACTCTTGGATGCGATTCAGCAAATTTCAAGATATGCTAAGTTTCTGAAGGAGTTGTGCACCAACAAGTGGAGGCTGAAAGGAGATGAACGAGTCAGCGTCAGCCAGAATGTGTCAGCACTCATCCAGCCTATGCCCAAGAATTTCCATGATCTAGGGACATTTACTATCCCTTGCATTATTGGAAATTCTGTTTTTCATGATTGTATGTTAGACTTAGGAGCATCCATTAATGTTATGGCTGAATCTGTGTATAATTCTCTTGGTCTTGGTCCCTTGCGTGCTACTGGTATTGTTGTTCAGTTAGCCAACAAGAGTAGTGTTCATCCTTCTGGTGTAGTTGAAGATATATTAGTTAGGGTGAACAATCTGATTTTTCCTGCTGATTTCTATGTCTTAAGGATAGAGGGTGAGATTCCTAGTAGTACAATTATACTTGGTAGACCTTTTATGAAAACTGCTAGGACTAAGATAGATGTGCATGCTGGTACTCTTTCAATGGAATTTGGTGATAGCATGGTAAATTTTAATATCTTTGATGCCATGAAATTTCCTAGGGAAGAACATTCGATTTTCTGTATGGATGTAATTGATGAAATGATTGATGATATATCTGCTGGCTTAACTGCTGAATTTCCAGAATTATCATCATTCCTTGATTCTGATCTGTCATGTGGTTGTACCGATAGTAGTAATTGTATTGTTTGTGCTAAGATAACGGTGTGTTGTTCTGATGTTAATCATGCATTGAATGATGATTTGCATAGTGGTTCTGCATTGAAGTTGAATTCTGAATTGCCTGTTGAAACTATTGATGATTCTTTTTCTGAGAATTTGATTGCAGGCATAGATGTTAATGTGTTTTCTATAGAACCTGCACCCGCTAGACTTCTCCCATCCTCTGAGCAGCCACCTAAGTTGGAACTAAAGGTTCTGCCTGACCATCTGAAGTATTCATATCTGGAGGAAAATGAACAGTTACATGTGTAGTGGCCAAGAACCTTCTACCTGAGCAGGAGGAAAAGTTTTGACATTGCTGAAAGAAAGTAAGAAGGCAATTGGATGGACTTTAGCAGATAATGTGAAAATCAGCCCTTCCATGTGCATGCACCGCATTTTGCTTGAAGAAAGTGTTAAACCAGTGAGGAAGAAATCAAGCTACTTGATGCTGTTTATTCTCCTTAGGGAGTTCAGAGAGTTCTCTTCCCTCTTTTTCTTTTCTTTTTATTATTTGCATTTTTATTTTTATTTTTCTTTTCCTTTCTTTCTTTTAGTTTTTGACTTTCATAGGTAGATTTTTCTCTTTTTTCTGGTAATTAGTGAGTTATACATGGATTATACTTAAATCACAGGGTTTGATAGAAATTTCTGTTTAGGCTTGGTTCTTGATTCTTAGATTGCATTACTTGTTACTTGATACTGTGCTGCTGATTGCATGATTTGGTATACCTTTGTGAGGTTTTGAGCCTGTATACATGGCATATCTTCTGGCCATGCTTTCTTTCTTGTGTGCTTCTGCTCTTAATCTTTGTTCTCTAGAACTTGCTCTGATTCTTTTTGAAACTGCATTTTTCACTTACATGCATGAATATGATTGAGACAGTCATTTCTTTCTTTACCCACTTTAGCCAGATAGCCATCCCTTACATTATTATCCCTTGGTGAGCCCCTTTAAGCCTTTATATCCTTTATTTCTTTAGCCACATTACAAGCCTAAGTGAAAAACAAATTAATTCCACACCCTGGAGATTTACTGAGCATTGGTTTTACTGTAGTGTTTTGTTTAAGTGTGGAGGTTTGCCCGAGACGTGCAAAGTTTAAGTGTGGGGGGTAAACCATCTGGATATTTTGTCTGTATTATACTTTCTGAAAAAAAAAAAAAAAAAAAAAAGAGAAAAAGCAAAAAGAAAAAAAATTGTGTTTATTTCTATCTTTTCATTATATTTGTTTTATGTTCTTAGTTTAGTTCTTAACTTTTGCTCTTTGTAAATTTCTGGGGTGTTTAGCTTTCTCTTCCATATCCATCATACCTTTACCTCAGCCCCATTACAACCCTACATAAAGCCCTCTTGATTTGTGCATGCATGTGTTATTAGCAGTGGAGAAGTAGAACTTGAGAAAGCCTATTGTAGGATGATTCTCTTGAGTTGATTTGAGTGATATACTGAATTAACTGATACACTTGAGAGAAAAATTGAGAGCATCCTGTGAGGAACCATTTTTGTGTAGTTAGCAGTTGCAGTTGAAATTGACAGGTCTTGTGATTTGAGATTAAGGAATTTTTGTCTTGGTTGTTTTATCTGTTCAAGACTTGTGATTTTTGTTAGCTTTTGTATACTTGCTAATTATTAGGAAGGATAGGTTGATCTTCACTCTTTTCTTATTTCTTTGCTTTCTTTTTCTATTCTAGATTTTGCTCAGGAGTGCAAAAAGATAAGTGTGGGGAAATTTGATAACTCGTATTTTATTACACTTATTTGTTACTCTTGATTAGTATTTTTAGGATTTATTTGAATAAAATAATGATGTTTTGAGTTAATTTACATTTTTAGTTTTTGATTGGGTTTAATTTATTTTCGTCAGAATTTTTCAGCTTTATGTTACTTCTGTATTTTGGCCATATCTCGGTCCACAGTTGTCGGATTGACTCCGTTCTTGTTGGGTTTTTCAGATAACACAGAGGGATACAATTCTTATGAGAGTTTGAAGCCCAATTCAGACTGGAAGCTGGTCTATTTCTTATGCCAAGTCGGACGCGTTTTGCTGAAGTTTTATTTTATTATTGGACTTGTAATTTAAATTAAAACCCAGTTACTTAAGTGGCCCAAAGCCAAGTTTTAGTTTTATTTTATTTTATTTCGTATTTTAGACAGATGGGCCGATCAGAACTGAACCCTAACCCGCTTTGGGTAGGGGTATATGATGGCAGAGTAGGAAACATTTGAGGGATTCTGTAATTTTCGTATTCTGGGATCAAAGCACTTTCTCTGAAGCGTTCTTCGCGTTCTTCATCTTTTTCTTCTTCTTCTTCTTTTTATTTTACTTTAATCATGTTTACCTTAGCCATGCGAGGCTAAGAACTTTTTAATCAGCCTAAGGGTAACGGATTTCATGGATTAGTCTTGAGGGTCTGCGCTTTATTGTAAATAAATTTCGTTTCTCGTCCCAACTCAGATTGATATCGTGCGATCGTGGATATTCAATCCGAGGTTCGCGATTGCGATTATGGAAAGGGATTAATCATCAGATTTGATGATTAGATTGATTGACCCTATGATCTTAAATCAAACGGGCTGATACTCTGCGATTGTATGAGTAGAAGCACCGTATTTGATCAAATGCTAAGCGATCGCTTAGAAAGGGTCGTCAATTGGAAATAGGATTCTGATTCAATTGACAATCAATCACGATTCTGACATTTTTTATCCGAGGAAAGACGTCCTTGGAACCCTAACCTTAGGTTGGTTAATTTTTAATTACGAATTTTCATTCCAAATTTATATTCTGCCTTTTTAATTATTCAATCAAAATCCAAAACCCCCTTTTAATTTTCTGTCATCATAAGCGATTTTTACCAAAACAATTTCCTTGAGAGACGACTTAGGGTTTCCACTTTACTACAAATTTTCTGAACCCTAATAAAAAATAATTTTTAATTTGCGCGAGTTCGACAACTCGTGTCAGAAACGAAAGCTTACCTCTCAAGCTATCAATCCAAACCAAGTCCACAAGCTCAATGTGACCAAACAGCACAATCACAGTCTGTTTATATAAGAAATATCATCAATAACCATACTTTAACGATTCATTTCATCATGACACATTTCCTATTTCGTTTACATCTTTTCTAGTTCATAATTATCAAGTATTAAGTCCCTTAATTAAAGGTATCACTGTTTCCCAATAGTAACACCAACTTCCTAGGCCATCATGCCCAAATGGGGACTTTCCCACGCATTAAAACTGGTTTCTGGTCATTTTCACAGGTGGTAATCGATTACCAAGGACATGGTAATCGATTGCTGAACTAGGTAATCGATTACCAAAAACATGGTAATCGATTACTGAACTAGGTAACCGATTACCCAAAACATGGTAATCGATTACTGCACATGGTAACCGATTACCAACAAAAGGTAATCGATTACCACGCGGGTAAAACAGTTTTTTGCAGAATTTTTCTGCACAATCCGAAGCAAAACTGGCTCCCATTGATCCAAGGTTCGATTTTGACCCAAAACAGATGTTCATTAACACTTATTAACCCTAGATTAACAACCTTAAGCTTGAATGATTAAAGTTATCTCATTTCACAACACAAACAAGATATTTTCATGAAATTTCAAAGAGAATGTTCAAGGTATACCTATGGAGGTTCAAACTCAGCAGAAAAGTAGGCTCTTGGAGCTCTCCAAATTGACCCAAAACTCAAGTTCAACAAAGTCACGAAAATGTATCACAAGGTTGGACCTTTCTTCATCAAAATGGCACCATGAAAGCTTAAAATGGCATGGAGATGGCTCCTACACCTAACAACCTCCAAGACAGCAACTCCCTCACTCAACACAACACCCACAACTAAGAGATGGCTGGACTTTCACCCACCCAAGCCTAGAGCTCACTCTTATAAGAAACTTTGGTGAAGGAACTAAGTGGAAAAGAGCTCTCTTGGAGCTTCAATGGAGGAGAGAAGATGGGAGAAGGTGGCTGCCTCCCTAGGTTCAGAAAATGTTGCGTAGAAGATGAAGGGCTGACCTAGGATCATTTGTCCTTGGGTATTTATAGGCGCGCTTAAGTTTAATCGCGCAAGTATTAGCGTTAACAGCTACGCTTATCTTTTTAATCTCAAACTTGGGATTCTGAACCTAGCCATTTTTCTAAGATTTTTCATATTTTTATTTATTTTTCCCAGCACCTTTCCGGTATGCGCTTTTCCATAGCCAGTATCAGTTCTGGCACCAGTTCTCATTATTTTAACTTGAAACTCGTTTTACAAGTCCTATATATTATTCTAGTGACATATACACACTTTTCATAATTTTTCGGGATACTTCACCGGTATGCATTTATACCAAGTAACAGAACCGGTATCTGTACTTTTCGTCAAAAAAGCGACTTTCAGCATTGTTACTCACTTACCATAATTACTTAAGCCACATAATAATTATTAGGGTGAATTATGGAATTACTTCCTATTTTCTCATAATTAATTGATTAACTTCCTTAATTAACGGTGCGGGTTCTTACACTGGTGACAGTTACTACTGTTGTAGCTGTAGAAGAGAGACTTCTATTTAGGGGGTTTGATGAGACTATCCAGGGGAGATAGACATTGTCATGTGGGGACAGAAGGGGAGGAGGGTTGGTAGTCTCACGTCAGCAGGGCTAGCGTGGATGACATGAGGAGACTTTGGCCTATCTTGCTGGGTCGATAGGTTGAGATCCATAACACATTCTATTTTTACCACTTCTAAATTTGGGAGATGGGTGACGCGAGCTGTCGAACTCGGGCAAATTAAAATTAATTTTTATTTAGGGTTCAGAAAATTTCCAGAAAAGTGGAAACCCTAAGTAGTCTCTCAAGGAAATTGTTTTGGTAAAAATCGCTTATGAAAACAGAAAATAAAAAGGGGGTTTTGGATTTCGGTTGAATAATTAAAAGACAGAATATAAAAATTGAGATCAAAAATTCGTAATTAAAAATTAACCAACCTAAGGTTAGGGTTCCTAGGATGTCCTTCCATTACCGCGAACCTCAGATCGAATATCCACAATCGCACGATATCGATCTGAGTTAGGAAAAGAAATAAATTTGGTTAGAGAATGATTGCAAATCCTCTAGACAGATCCATGGAATTCCTTCCCCTTAGGTTGATTAAAGGGGTTTTAGTCTGCATGGCTAGGATAAACATGATTAAAAATTAAAGATAAAATAAAAAGAAGAAGAAGAACGCGAAGAACGTGAAGAGCGCTTCAGAGAAAATCCTTTCATCCCCAAAATTCAAAAATTACATAATGACGAAAAGTTTTCTAATCTACCGTCATATACCCCTACCCAAATCGGGTTAGGGTTCAACTCAGATCGGCCCATCTGTCTATAATACAAAATAAAATAAATAAAATAAAACTTGGTTTTGGGCCACTTAAGTAATTGGGTTTTAATTTAAATTACAAGCCCAATAATAAAATAAAACTTCAGCAAAACGCGTCCAACTTGGCATCAGAAATCGACCAGATTCCAGTCCGAATTGGGCTTCGAGCTCTGCATAAGAATTGTAGCCCTTTGCGTTATCTGAAAAATCCAACAAGAACAGAGTCAATCCGACAAATGTGGACCGAGATATGGCCAAAATACAGAAGTAACGTAAAGCATAAAAATTCTGACGAAAATAAATTAAACCCTATCAAAAACTAAAAATCTAAATTAACTCAAAAGATCATTATTTTATTCAAATAAATCCTAAAAATACTAATCAAGAGTAACAAATAAGTGTAATAAAATATGAGTTACAAATTTCTCAACACTTATCTTTTTGCACTCCTGAGCAAAAACTAGAATTGAAAAAGAAAGCAAAGAAATAAGAAAAGAGTGAAGATCAACCTATACTTCCTAATATTTAGCAAGTATACAAAAGATAACAAAAATCACAAGTCTTGAACAGATAAACCAACCAGGACAAAAATTCCTTAATCTCAAATCACAAGACCTGTCAATTTTCAACTGCAACTGCTAACTCCACAAAAATGGTTCCTCACAGGATGCTCTCAATTTTCTCTCAAGTGTATCAGTTAATTCAGTATATCACTCAAATCAACTCAAGAAAATCATCCTACCATAGGCTTGCTCAAGTTCTACTTCTCCACTGCTAATAACACATGCATGCACAAATCAAGAGGGCTTTATGCAGGGTTGTAATGGGTCTGAGGTAAAGGTATGGATGAATATGGAAGAAAAAGCTAAACAACCCAGAAATTTACAAAGAGCAAAAGTTAAGAACTAAACTAAAAATAAAACAAATATAAAGAATAACAAAACCTTTTTTTAAACAAATATAAAGAATAACAAACTAACAAACTCTTTTTTTTATAATTTTTTTTCTCATCTCTTTTGAAACAATAATATAGACAAAATATCCAGATGGTTACCCCCTCACTTAGACTTTGCACGTCTCGGGAAAACCCCCACACTTAAACAAAACACTACAGTAAAACCAATGCTCAGTAAATCTCCAGGATGTGGAATTAATTGGTTTTTCACTTAGGCTTGTAATGTGGCTAAGAAACAAGGGTTACATAAGGCACAAAAGGGCTAACAAGGGAATACAATGCAAGGATGGCTATTTGGCTAAAGTGGGAAAGAAAAGAAAGAATGCCTCAATCATATTCATGCATGCAAGTGAAAAATGCAGTTTTAAAAAGAACAAGAGCAAGTTCTAGAGGACAACAATCAAGAGCAGAATCACACAAGAAAGAAAGACTGGCCTACAGATGAAGACCATGTCTACAGGCTCAAAACCTCACAAGGGTATACCAAATCATGCAATCAGCAGCACAGTATCAAGTAATGCAATCCAAGAATCAAGAACCAAGTCTAAGCAGAAATTTCTGTCAAACCCTGTGATTTAAGTATAATCCATGTATAACTCACTAATCATAAGAGAGAACAAGAAAATCAATCAACTCTTTTTTTTTTAATTTGGCTAAAATTGAAATCCAAACATGAAAAACAAAGCTAAGAAAGGAAGTGAACTCCCTGTCCTCCTTAAAGAGGGTAAACAACATCAAGCAGCCGAAGCTCTGCATCCATCTGTGTCTCTACAAGTTGTTGTTGTACTCCTTCATAAAAGGGCTTTAGACGATGACCATTCACAGTGAAAGTGTTTCCAGTCTGCTTATCACTTAATTCAACTGCACCATAAGAGAAAATATTAGTAATAACAAAGGGGCCATCCCATCTTGATCTAAGTTTACCAAGCATGAACTTAAGATGGGAATTGAATAACAGCACATTCTGGCCCACTGCAAATTCTTTTCTCAGGATCTGCTTATCATGGAATGCATTTGTCTTTTCCTTGTATATGCGTGAGCTCTCACAGGCATCCAAATGAAGCTCCTCTAACTCTTGCAGTTGTAGTTTCCTTTCTCCCCCTGACTGGATTAGGTCCATGTTACACTGCTTCACAGCACAATATGCCCGATGCTCCAGCTCCACTGGTAGGTGACATGCCTTACCATAAACAAGCCGGTAAGGGGACATCCCAATCGGAGTCTTATAGGCAGTCCTGTATGCCCACAAAGCATCTTCCAACCTCTTGCTCCAATCTTTTCTATTAGCATTGGCAGTCTTCTGAAGGATTTGCTTAACCTCTCTGTTTGAAACTTTAGCTTGGCCATTTGTCTGTGGATGGTATGCTGTAGCTACTTTGTGGAGGACTTCATATTTTTTCAGTAAGGCATCCATGCTCCTATTGCAAAAATACGAGCCCTGGTCACTGATATGATATGTATGTGGTGTTACGCCTACATGAGGCCAAAGGGTGGTCCTATGGGCGGGTATAGCAATGGCTAGTACTGTGTGGGTTTAGATGGATTCCTACACTTCTCTTATCAGTAGAATTGTTATAACACACATGACATGATTATTTGCTGCATTGCACTGTTTTGGAACTTATACTGATAAACTGCCTTTTGAACTTATATTGCACATGTAAGTGAGCTTGGGGTGGAAGATCCTTGAGGACCCCTTGTCTTACTGAGATTTCTTGTTTAGAGATCTCACCCCACGTTTGGGGACGCTTATTTCAGGTTCAGGTAACTTGGGGGTTGATGCCTCTGGTGGCAGGAGGCCGGAGCTTAGTTGATTATATATGTTGTATGCTGACATGACTGTGTATTGGATGTTGTTTATGTTTTCTGTCATTATTATGATATTTGAATTGAGACTATGTTGGGCTTGTTGCCTTAATTGGTGAGCATGAGGTTTGTCTATGCCGTTTTGATGTTAGTACTTTTTAGCTTGAGTTGTATAAACTATCAGGGTTGTCCGGGCTACGTGTTGTAGATCTGTTACTTAGATACACACAGATATTTATATTATGAGGTATTTCAGTTAGCTGTCTTTTGCAATTTACATACAGGCGATGTTTTTATGAAAATGATTAAGTAATCAACTTGGCTAAGTATAATGACGTCATAATTGAAAAGAAAAAGATATTCTGCATTTTTAAATTAAGCGTGGCTTAATACGATGATATGATAACAAACCGGGTTAACACGGGGTGTTACAACCAGCATGGCAGAGATTACATTGTTGTTGCTGCAGCAAGGTCAGACACCCATGGCACCACCCAAGGAGAGTTAACCCGGCTCACTCTTCCATGTGAGCAAGGCATCTTCTCCCCCTGTAAATACCACTTCATCACCGGGCAAGGGGATCCATCTTATGTGTCGTTACTCTTTCATTTTCTCCAAGCCCTCGTTATCACCCCCAACTTATTGATATAGACCTTATACTTGGGACATCACCGTTTAACTTGGTCTCTACCTCTATTATCGACAACACCTATACAGTGATTTACATCCTATCCAAGGAAACATATTGGGCTTGCAACTTTCAACGGTACAGGGTCCTTCGGAGAAATACTAGTGATGACCTATTAATAGTTAGGTCAACTTAAGAAGTTATTATAGCTCCTTCGACAATCCCCAATCCTATTCGAACTCAATTTGGAACTGGGAGGGACCTGAATTGATAAAAATATTTGTATGGCAGTTAATGGGACAGAATCTGCTTACAAATAGTAGAAGATACCATAGACACATGTCAGCCAACAATTTGTGTCCTAGATGCCAAGAAAAAGAATATGGGCAGGGAATGTCACTGGTTAAAGGAGATTTGGAAAAGACTTGTCCATCCTAGTGTTTGGAATGGCTTCCTTAATGCAAATCTCTAAGATTGGCGGTCTTACAACCTGAAACTGAGAGGGCAGAGAGTTTCCATACAAGACTGGCATTCCCTCCTTAGAATAACTTGTTCGATGATTTGGAGTGATAGAAATAACTTTATTTTTCATAACTAGAGGCTTATCAAAAGTGCAAACATCTACAAAAATAATTTTTCTGATGCATGGAAGCTTCTGCATTAACCTGTTGGAAATTTCCTATGATAGGATGGTTAAAGTTGAATGTGGATCAATCCAGTGGCGGAGCCAGGAAAAAGACCCCGCTAGTGCAAAAAAAAATCCAACTAGGTAAAATCCAGTTAGTGTCAATGTTATATTATTTTTAAAAACCTAACCAATACCGAGGCTATACCATAATTTTTAAAGAAAATATGTAGCACTTTTTAAATTCAGCAAGTGGATTGCAAGTCGATCTAGTGCTTAAGGAGGTACTCGTACAAGGTGTGTTGGAGTCTTTAGAGATGATAAGGGCAATTGGATCTTGGGATTCTCTGAGAATTTCGGAAGAGGGAATTCAGTTTTGGCGGAGCTTTGTATATTCGTGTAGAATTCATTTATTGATAAGGGCTATAGTATGCAATATCTGCTTTACTTTTTAGTTCATTGTATAAGAGACTTCTTCAATTGAGCCTGGAGAATTCAGATTTCTCACACTTATAGAGAAGGAAATGGTGTAGCCGATGCACTTGCCACACATGCTCACCTTTTGGGGTGGGGAATGTAAGAACCCGCACTGTTAATTAAGGAAGTTAATTAATTAATTATGAGAAATTAGGAAATAATTCCATAATTGAACCTAATAATTATTATGAGGCTTAGATAATTATAGTAAGTGTGTAAGAATGCTGAAAGTCGCTTTTCGGACGAAAAGTGCAGATACCGGTTCTGCTACTCGGTATAAATGCGTACCGATGAAGTATCCCGGAAAATTATAAAAAGTGTGTATATGTCACTAGAATAATATATAGGACTTGTAAAACAAGTTTCAAGTTAAAATAATGAGAACCGGTGCCAGAACTGATACTAGCTATGGAAAAGCGCGTACCGGAAAGGTGCTGCGAAAAATATAATAAAAATATGATAAATCTTATAAAATTGAGTAGGTTCAGAATCCTAAGTTTGGGATTAAAATGCTAAGCATAGAATTTAGCGCTAATACAGTGCGATTAAGACTTTAGTGGCTATATATAGCCTTGGCACATGATCCTAGGTTTATTTTGAGCCTCCAGCGTTGGAATTTCTGAGTGGGAGAGACCAGCCACCTTGCTACTCCCTTTCTTCTTCATTTTCTCACCAAAGACACCACCTTTGATCATGGTTTCTTCTCTAGATAAACATATCTTGGTGTGAGCTATCTTGTGTTAGTGAGAGGGCCTTGTTTCTGAGTTCTTGCTACTGCCTTGGTGGGTTCTAGTTGCTGTCTTGGTAGTGGTGTTGTGAGAGCCTTTGGTGATGACTCTTTGAGCTTCAAGGAACCATCCTTGGGTGCAAAGACCCAACCTTGGGGTGCCATTTTCGTGTGCTTGGTGAAGTCTGACTGTGGGAGCTTTGAGTGAGCTCCAAGAGCAGCCTTTGCTTATGTTTTGAGCCTTGGGTAAGTTGTTCAACCTTTGATCATGAGTTTTAACGATTAAAAGAGATGTCTTGGCATGTTTAATGAATTAAACAAGTAACCACCCAGTATATGAACCTAAAGAAGTGTAAAAATGTATGCTTGGACGTTGGAATGGGTTAAAAACCCAACCTTTGGAAGGGTATCTCACGAAATGCAGAACTGTATTCTATCCCGAAATATCTGGATATTGATATCCGAATATGGGGATCTGAATATCCGCATATTGATATCCGGATATTGGCAGAGAGATATCCAGATATGCCCCCGACAAATATCCGGATATTCTGGGTTTTCGTGAACAATGAAGGTACTGTTCATACAGAATGCTATTTTGGGTTTGTGGACCTTAGATTGATGAAGTTGAACTTCTGTAATAATTAAACTAAGTCAGAATCAAGTGATTAAGGGCTTGAGGCTTTGTGAGGAGCCTAAAGACGTAAAACGTAAAAGAGAAGCGTTATCTTTATGTTTATGTGTATGAGCTATGTTTATTGATATGATTGCTGGTCCAAATCAGATCGTGATTCTGCTGTGTTTGGACTTTGAGCATTGGTTGGACTCTTGGCTTGGATTGTTAGGTTGCAAGGTAAGCTTTCGTGTTCTCGGTTTAGCCATTGTTGGTCCAACCATGTCCCATGGGGGTATGGTTATATGCATGATGTTGTTTTCATGATATATTGATTTGTCGAAATGCTGTTGAGCTGTTATATGCGAGTGCCTTTATGATATGCATGTGGTGTTCCACCTATACGGTAAGCCTGAGTATGTGGTACATATAAGAGGGTGAGGCTGTGGGTGAGGTGCAAGCAATGTTCCTTGTACTAACTGTAGGTAATAGACATATTCCTGCATTTCTCTGGCCAGTAGAATAGTTAAAACACACATGGCATGAATATCTGTTGCACTGCATAGTTTTGGAACTTATACTGTTAAATGCTTTTGAACTTATATTGCTCGTGTAAGTGAGCTTGGGGTGGAAGATCCTTAAGGACCCCTTGTCTTACTGAGATTTCTTTTTAGAGATCTCACCCTACGTTTGGGGCACATATTTCAGATTCAGGTAATGCGGGGGTTGAGCCCTCAAGCGGCAGGAGGCCGGAGCTTAGCTGATATTGTTGTTTATATGATGATTATGCTTGGATGTTGGATTATGCTTGTTGCTACTTGTTGTTAGCTTTATTATTATATTGCTATTGTTGTTGAGACCTTGTTAGGCTATGTTGCCTTGTTTGGTGAGCATGGGGATTGTCCATGCCACTTTGACTTGACTTTATGATTAGTTGTTTCTAGTTGTAATTAGAAATGTATCAGGATATTGTCCGGACTACGTGTTGTAGATCCGTGACTTAGATACTCACATCTATGTTATGAGGTATTTCAGTTAGTTGTCTTTTGCAATTCACATACAGGCGATGTTTTATGAAATGAATTAAGTAATTCAACTTGGCTAATGATAATGACTTCATAATTGAACAGAAAAAGATATTCCACATTTTTAAATTAAGCGTGGCTTAATACGATGATATGATAACAACCGGATATATACGGGGTGTTACAGGGAACACTTATTTTCATAGATCCTCCTAGTTATTACACGGAGAAAATTGACTAGGATATTGGAGCTATTAGTTGGCCCGTTTGCTAATGTTTGAGTAGTTTTGCTTTGTCTGTTATGTTCATTATGCATAAAAAAAGATATAAAATGTTTAACCCTTCGGAGACGAGTTCTTCTAAATAGGGAGAACGATGCATAATACATAAGGATATTTAAGGATTATTATCTTATTTAGGAATTATTATTTTATTTTAAGAAAAATTATAATTTCCTTTTAATGAAGAATCATTATTGTTTTTAATAATTTTATATAAAATAGCCTACATACATTTTTACCCCATAATTTTCACTTACTGCACTTTTTACCTCAAAAGTGACCCTAATTTATTTAATTAGATATTTTACCTAATTTAACCCACTAATACAAGATTAATTGCCTAATTACATGCAATTAATTAAATCACATGGTGAGGGATATTATAGTCACATTATCTTTTAGCGATTTTGTCTGCAAAATCAAAAACATACTTGTCCTTAAACTCAGGATTTTGCCGGAGAAGCTCGTTCTCCCACTCCCAAGTGGACTCTTCAGGCGTCCTTCCTTTTCATTGGACTTTGTCCATAAGAATGAATTTATTCCTCAGCCTCTTCTCATCTCTTTCGAGTATCCTCAGTGGCCCAATGGGAGTTTTCAAATTTTCCTGAATCTCAACATCATTAGGTTGAACCACATGAGAAGGATCAGCTACATACTTTCTCAACTAAGAAACATGGAATACATCGTGTAAATTCGATAATTGAGGAGGCAAGGCAAGCTGGTAGGCAACCGGTCCTATCCTATGTAGAATTTGGTACGGTCCAATAAATCTTGGACTCAGCTTCCTCACACCTAGGGCTCGTCCAACACCCGTAACCGGTGATAACTTTAAAAACACATGATCTCCCTCCTCAAAATCTAGAGGCCAATGCTTGAGATCATAATAACTCTTTTGGCGATCTTGAGCCTTTTTTAGATGATCCCTAATCATTTTAATCTGCTCAGTGGTCTCCTGAGCAGAATTAGATCCAAATAGCTCTGTGTCCCCAACTTTTGACCAGCAAGTAGGTGTCCTACACCTGCGACAATACAAGGCCTTGTAGGGAGCCATACCCAGACTAGCATGGAAACTATTATTGTATGAAAACTCAACCAGCAGGAGATATCTGTCCCATGTAGTACCCTGCTCCAGGGTGCAAGCCCTCCAACGTCTGAATGGTCCTCTCAGTCTGACAATTCGTCTGTGGATGATAGGCAGTGCTCAGTCTCAACAGAGTGCCAAGAGCCTCCTGCAATGCTCCCCAGAAGCGAGAAGTGAACTTGGGTCCCAATCGCTAACAATGCTCTCAGGCACCCCATGAAGCCTCACAATCTCCTTCACATAGAGCCTAGCTAATCTCTCAGCAAAAAATCTACCCAAACTGGCAAAAAGTGTACGGACTTTGTCAATCTATCCAAAATTACCCATATAGAATCATAACTAGCCTGTGTTCGCGGCGAACCTACAACAAAATCCTTGGAGATACTCTCCCATTTCCATTCAGGAACATCCAGAGGTTGCAACATACCAGAAGGCTTTTGATGCTCAATCTTGACCTTCTGACATATGAGACACTTAGAGACGAATTCCGCAATATCTTTCTTCATACCAGGCCACCAAAAATTAATCTTTAGGTCCTGATACATCTTTGTAGCTCCTGGATAAACAGTGAATTGACCCTTATGGGCCTCTGTCATCACTTCTTTCGCCAACTGCCTAGGTACAACAATACGACCTTGATATAATAGTATACCCTGCTCATTACAAGATACACCACTCTGACCTTTCAGTCGTTTAGCACTTTCATTTTAAAGTTGAGCTTCTTTAATTTTGGTCAGCATTTCGTTTTCAATTCTTGTAATTTCTATATCACAAATTCTGCCTGGAAAAACCTCAGATAGTTTCATGTCTCTGAACTTCTCAATCACATCATAATCTCTAATCATCATGCTCGCTACACTCACAGATTTTCAGCTCAATGCATCAGCTAAAACATTAGCCTTGCCGAGATGATATTTCACTTCGAAGTCGTAGTCCTTTAGGAACTCATTCCACCATCGTTGTCTCATATTCAACTCCTTTTAATCAAACAAGTACTTCAAGCTCTTAGGATCACTAAATTTGGCAAACTTCATTCCATACAAGAAATGCCTCCATTGTTTCAACCCAAAAATGATCGCAGCAAGCTCCAAGTCGTGACTCAGATAGTTTTCGTCATGCGGTTTCAGCTGCCTCGATGCATATGCCACTACTCGCTTATCTTGCATCAACACATATCCCAATCTATTCTTTGAAGCATCGTTGTATAATTCAAATTCATCTTCTGGATCAAGAAGTACTAACACCGGAACAGTTGTTAATTTCTCCTTAAGATTCTGGATACATTCCTCACATTCATGCGTCCAAATAAATGGAGTATCCTTCCGAGTTAAGCGGGTTAATGGCAAAACCATTGTAGAAAACTCCTTGATAAATCTCCAACTGGCCAATCTCAAGAAACTCCTTACTTCAGTTACGGTCTTGGGTCTCTCCCAATCAATAATCGCGTTTATCTTGCTACGTTCAACTGTCACTCTATCAGCTGAAATAACGTGACCCAAGAATTGCACTTGAGAAAGTCAAAATTCACATTTTGAAGGCTTTGCATACAACTGTTTCTCTCTAAGAATTTGTAACACTGTTCTTAAGTGATTCACATGCTTTTCCTTACTCTTGGAATATATTAGGATATCATCAATAAACACAATCACGAATTGATCTAGAAACTGCTTAAATATGCGATTCATATAATCCATAAACACCACCGGAGCATTAGAGAGTCCAAACGGAATTACTTGGTACTCATAATGTCTATATCTAGATCAGAAAGCAGTCTTCGGAATATCTTCCTGCTTAATTTGGATATGATGATAGCCTGACCTCAGATCAATTTTTGAAAAGACACAAGCATCACTCAATCGATCAAGCAATTCATCTACGCGAGGGAGAGGATACTTGTTCTTAATAGTAACCTTATTCAACTGACGGTAATAAGTGCATAATCTCATGCTATCATCCTTCTTCTTGACAAGTATAACTGGTGCTCCCCATGGGGACACACTTGGCCTGATAAACTGCTTAGCCAAAAGCTCTTCAATATGCTTCTTTAACTCGGCTAATTCCGGTGGTGACATCCGATATGGAGCCAAGGAAATAGGCCCCACACCCGGCAGTAAATCAATCGTGAACTCAATCTCTCTAGGAGGTGAGAGTTGCGGAATCTCATCTGAAAACACATCCACAAACTCCTTTACCACGGGAACAGTGTCGATCTCCTCATGACTTCCACCAACTAAACCCCCCACAAGGACATATCCAATGCCCCAGCCCTCAAAGCCTTTCTAATTTGCAAAACAGACAGATATGAGGAAGAACTAGTAGCAGAATCATCAGCAGAAAGCACAATTCTTTTTTCACAGCAGTCTATCATAGCACAATTCTTTGATAATCAGTCCATTCCTAAGATAACTTGAAGACTGATCATAGGCAAACAAATAAAATCCAGCACGTAATCTCGGCCTTTATATTTAAATTCAACATCCTTGCATAAAACTGACGTATAACATTTCTCTCCAATAGCAGTCACCATTTTCATTGGAGGAGAAATTTCGTATATATGTAAATTTAGCCCAAATGCTATAAAATCATACATATAGGAGTGTGTAGCTCCTGAGTCAAACAAGATTTCAATATCCATATTATTGATATAAATTGTACCTTTCACATGGTTTGAAGCCTTTTCTGATTGCTGACGGTCCATGGTGTATACTCTACCAACAATCTGGGACTCTATCATTGGTTGAATGATAGCGACTCGGCAAGTGCACCGATCGTGAAAGTAATAAAATGTACTGAGTACGAGATCGTTCCCACGAGGATCAGAATTTCAAGCACTAGTTCACTAATTGTGTTTTAGTTGGACAATCAAAGGTTTGGTTTGAGAGAATGGTGAATTTAGATGAAGAGAATTGTTGTTCAAAGAACTTAAAATTAAAAACAATTAAGAACATGCAATTATGAAAATTCAAAATAAAAAGAATGAATGAGATGATGTTTGATTAAAATTTAAAACAAGCGTAGTTAAGGTTTCGACTTCCCCCAATATCCTCAATATGTTATGAATTAAAAAGCCAAGAATCTGTTTCTTAATATATTGCCAGTCAATTCTATCTGAGTTAATTACGGCTCAATTCCTTGTTACCATAAATCTATGTAATCTTGAAAGAACTCTAGTTCCCCGATTATTCCCCCAAGAAAACATGCATTAAGATCAAGAATTACAAGATTGCGTAATTACCCTATGTCTATTCCTATTCCTATTCCTAGATCACAAGGATTCCGATAAATTATCAAGTCAAGGTTCATGCACCAACATCCCTATTGTCATACAATTCCCCAAAATCATTCTATAAGGAACAAACTCATAAAAAGCATCAAAAACAGATAATTTATTCAATTATAAAAAGAACGGGATTTGGAGACAATTTAATTCATAAACATAAAGATTCAATTGGGTTCCATCTACCCTTAACTACATAAAAGACTACTCTAGCCTACTGAATTGAAAAGAAATAATAAAGAAAAGAGAACCCCAAGCCTCCATTGGTGTGATGTTGACTTGGTTTCTCAGTGTTCCAGCGCTCCGCAACAGGATTCCTCCTTTTAGCTTGGTGTAATGCTCTGGAATTGTGAATTGGTGAATGGGAATTGGTCTCAAGCTCCTTATTTATAACCATAAGAGTTGTATCCATCATTAAATCTCCTAATGAATCCATATCAGATTTGTATTTGATTTCATCTTTGTTTCCTTTTTACATGTAATATCTTTGAGATTTGGTTGATTAATTAGAGCTTCAAATCTTTGTTGTATCTTCCTCATATCTTCCCATTGTAGTTATATCTTATTTCAATTCAAGGTTTAGGTGTTTCCTCTTTATATCTTCATGGAATCTGTTGCATATCTTGATTAAATCTTTCCTGGAGTTGGCTTGACCATGTATGGACGTTTTGGCGCTCAAGAGCACGCCAAAACGTCCTCCTAGTGTATTGCTATCTGCCTCAGCACATTTTGGCGTCCATTAGAACGCCAAAACGTGTTTTGATTGTTTTCTAGGCGTTTTGGCGTGCTGTTGTGCGCCAAAACGTTCTCCTCCAGGGGCAATGGTGTTTTTCTTCCTTTTGTGCATTTAAACGTGCTTGATGGACGCCATAACGTCCTCCTTCAGCTGGTACACACTTGAAATCTTGTTTTCTTGGGACTTCAACTCAACTTGATGTCTTCTTTTGGTTCTAAAATGCCATAATATATGTTAAAAACCCTTGTAAATCAGTATTACGACAATATGTTAGCAAGATATTCAATTATTGTAACTTTACAGCATAAAACCCTAATTTCCATGCAATTCATAACATATATCAATCATAATTAAGCCTAAAAACATGGTAAACCAAAGGTTTATCATTGAACAACCGAAACAGGAACGACAACAGCCTCACCTGTCATAGTCCTTACTTCATTTTGAGGGTACTGGTTAGAGTAATGGCCAGATCTTCCACACTTGTAGTAAATAATTTCACCCGTGGCACACGGACCTCGATGCTCTTTTCCGCATCCTCTACACTTTGGAGGAGGTCCTCTATCAACAAAGTTTCTTTGGTTCCCGGGCTTCTTGAACCTATCCAACAAATTGTTCACATTCGGCTTCTTGCCCTTCATCTTTTTATTTTTCAATGAACTAGAGCCAGTTGCTCTACTGGTATCAGACACATGTGCCTCAGAAGGTTTCTTGTTTTTCGTCACACTATAAACTTCTTCTATTTTTCGACACTGATTCACGAACTTGCTAAACTCTCTAATGTCACAGTTTGACATCTTCCGAGTCATCTTCTTATTTAGACCCCATTGATACTTGGAGGTCATCTCGGCTGAAGTAGGTAAAGCTCTCCCGTAATTAGCATATTTCACCAATTCATTGAACTTGGCAAAATATTGGTCAATTGACATCGACCCCTGCTTCAAATTATTATACTCATTCTGCTTCCTTTCCCTAGCTTTCCTAGGGAAGTAATTGTTCAAAAACAAGGTCTTAAACAATTTTCAGGTGATTTCCTGGCCTTCAGCCTCCAAGGGTTGCACGGTGTTCGTCCACCAATCTTCGGCTTCACCCTCCAGCATGTACACCGAGTAAACCAACTTTAGTGCATCAGGGCATCTCATCGCCCTAAAAATCTTCTACATAGCCTGAAGCCATTTTGCAGCAATCAACGAGCCATAGCCTTCAGTGAAGGATGGAGGTTTTTGTTTTTGAAATGCGGTTAATCATCTTTCATCCGCATCTGGCCCACCATCATGTTCCACATGTGGTTATGAACCATGGTGTGATGACTAGCTCCATCAGTATGGTGACTAGCCTCACCATCATTGTTACCAGCTCCACCCTCTTTGTGGAGAGTATGTGGAGTAGGCATCACAGTTTGAGGAGTAGGAGTGGGTGGTCTATTCTCGTTTTTAGGACCCCTTAGTTTCCTCAACTCATTCATCATCGTTGTCATAGCATTCTGTGTATCCTCATTAATCTTTAACAATGTTTCATTAGCCTGGCGATTAATGGTTAACTCCCTTTGCATGGCTTCCAGAGTGGTCGCCACAAGATCAGACTATCCACCTGTGGCCCCACGACCACTTCGGGGTCTAACTAAAGCAGCCAAAACGGATCTGGCTGAGCATTGGCATTCGATGCCTCAGCGTTGTTTCGATTCCTCATCATGACACTACACATGTTACACAAAGAAATGAGCTGATCAGGATCACACTCTGTGATCACAGATGCAATAATCATAAAGAGTACCCAAAAAAACCACAAAGCATTAAACACCAAGCAAACATAACAAGAATCCACAAGTTTTCCTAAAAAACTGCTCTGATACCATTAAATATAACACTCCGTTCTAGAACCGGTTTGTTAACATTGCGTATGGTATTAAGCACAGTTACAATCACAACAATTGAATTAAAGTACGGATAAATTTTTTCCTTTTTATTTGTAACACCCCATTCTAGAACCGGTTTGTTAACATTACGTATGCCATTAAGCACAGTTACAATCACAACAATTGAATTAAAGTACGGATAAATTTTTTTCTTTTTATTTATAAACGTTTTTGTTTAAAATTTAATTACGTAATTAAAACAATTTCCATAATTATGATCATAACTTAAACTATATGTGGAACACCTAATGTAAGTTTTATTTAAACCATACGTTGCTACAATATTGTGCCAAGTAGTCCCCTTAGACCAACAAGGCTTAAAAACTCATTTTTATTGTTATTCAACACTAAACACCTCCACTTTTTAGTTACTTAAGAAATTTTATACTATTTATATGGTCCTCATCTTCCAATATGTTATATATCTCTTCGTTAGATACGCGTGGGTTCAAACTGTGCTCAATTCGGAGCACCGTAGCTCAAGTTCTGAATTTTCTAAGAAACGAGTGTTGAACCGACTGGCCTGGCGCGAATAGCGCCGGGAATGCATTTTTCCACTGTATGTTGGTGCGGTTAGCGCCACCACAGCGCTAATAGCGCCAAATTTCTGGAGATCACACCTAACCTTAGTATTTTACCGCTAACTGGAGTTATACTTATCCAATTGACGCAATAATCTTGGTCTCATTGGAAAGCTAAGAAAAATAACTATAACTTCCATTAAGACACAAGGTCCAAATTCATCATATAGGATATGAAAAATGGACAACAAGACATGATGTTCTTATGTTTACATCGATTCTCAACTCAAAGGGTTTTCTTTCACCTAATAGAGATTATACCATCCCTTCAAAACCTGATTCTTAGCTATTTCAAGACACACATTTATAAAAATAGGCATCCATGCCCTTCCATTATATATACAATAAGCACAATATTACATAATCTCTAAACTTCTTTATTACATAACTATGGGACTTAGCTACAAAACACTACGATCAAATTCTTGGCTCCCATCAACAAAAGAGACACCAAATGAGGAGAGCATAGGCTAAGTCCACCAAAATAAAGCATGACATACATATATCAAATGGCTTTCAATTACAAATCCTATACATAGGAACTACTACTGACATGCATAACCAAAATAGTGCAATATTCTCATGTATCAATCTATTCCAAGTATGGCCACTTACCACCAGAGGCTCCTGCAGCATCTGTACCAAAAAAGGGGTCCCACAACACAGGGTAAGATATACGAATACATCTCAGTAAACCAGGGGTCCTTGGAGCATTTCTCCACCCCATAGTTCACTCACAGTATAATAGCAATACTCAATAAATAATGCAGTAAATACATATCCAAACAGTGTGTAAAAAACATCTCCAGGAGTCATCCCTCGAGCTCTCATGCTATCCTAAGAATACTCAGATGCAAAATAGTCATACTGCCCAGCTAAACTACCAAGTATGAATTACGCATCGTCATGCAACATACAAACATAGGAAAACACCATCCTATGCCACACTCGGTACATACACATACGTATAACAAAGCATTAAACTACTTATTGCATTTACATACACTATCTGTAAGAACCCGCGCCGTTAATTTAGGAAATAAGTTAATTAATTATGTGATTAATGAGATAATTCCATAATTGAACCTAATGATTATGAGAAGGCTTAAATAATTATGGTAAGTGATTAATAATGCTGAAAGTCGCTTTTCTGACGAAAAGTGCAGATACTAGTTCTGCTCCTCGGTATAAATGCGTACCGATGAAGTATCCCGGAAAATTATAATAAGTATGAAAATATTCTTAGAATAATATATAGGACTGGTAAAACAAGTAAATTCACAGGTTGAAATATTCTTAAAATTAATAATGATGAAGTATCTCAGGTTGAAATAATTAGAATTAGTGCCAGAACTAATACTGGCTATGTAAAAGCGCGTATCGGAAAAGTGCTGCGAAAAATAAAATAAAAATATGACAAATCTTAGAAAAATGAGTAGGTTCACAATCCTAAGTTTGGGATTAAAATGCTAAGCGTAGCTATTAGCGCTAATACAATGCGATTAAAACTTAAGTGACCTATATAAGGCCTTGACACATGATCCTATGTCAGAATCCTTGTGCTCTACGTGAGTGTTGCTGAACCTTGCTGCTGCCTCCTCCTCCCTTGGTCACCTTTGCATGAGAAACCCTCCAAGACACCTTTTTTCTTTGATTTCTTCATCTCTAAACAAGTAAACACTTGGGTGTGAGCATTTATGAGTGTGAAAGGTGTCATTTTCTGAGTTGGTGGTGCTGCTCTTGAGTGTTTTTGGAGCTGACTTCACTGCTTGTGGGGAGAGAGCCTTTGTTCCTAGCTTGTGTGACTTCAAGGAGCCATTTTTGTTGGCAAAGGACCTTGCTTTGTTGTCATTTTCGTTTCCTTGCAAAGTCAGAACTGTGGGGGCTTGGTTATGAGCTCCAAGAGCAATCTTTTTTGAGTTTTGAACCTTGAGTAGGCTTTACCTACCTTGATCTTGAGTTCCCCTTACTTAAAGGTTGAGTCTTGGCTTGTTAAGGGGTTGTTTAAGTAACTAACATGAGCATGAACCTAAAAGTGGATAAAAATGCATGTTTGGGCGTTTCAATGGTTTAAAAACCAAACCTTTGGAGTTATATCTCGCGAAATGCAGAAACTGCATTTTGTCGCGAAATATCCGGATATGATATCCGGATATTGATATCCGGATATGGGGTCTTGAGGTATCCGTATATGGATATCCGGATATGCATATCCGGATATTGATATCTGGATATTGCCCCGACAAATATCCAGATATTCTGGGAATTTTGAGACAGTAGTTGTACTGTTCATACAGAATGGCATTCTGGGTTTGCGGACCCATGATTGGCTAATGTAGACTTCTGTAATAATTAATCTAAGTCAGAATCAAAGTGATTAAGGTTTATGGCTTTGTGAGAAGCCTAAAGACATGAAACGTAAAGGGAAGGCGTTGTCCTTGTGTCTTATGCTTGTAGAGTATGAATATTGATATGATTATTGGTCCAAACAGATTGTGATTGTGCTGTGTGTGGACTTTGAGCTTGTGTGGACTTGGCTTGGATTGATTGCTTAAGAGGTAAGCTTTCGTGTCCTCGGTTTAGCGATTGTCGGTTCCACCATACCCCATGGGGGGATGGTTTATATGCATGATGTTGTTTTCATGTATGGATTTGTTGAAATGCTATTGAGTTGTTATGTGTGAGTGCCTTTATGATATGCATGTGGTGTTCAACCTATACGGTAATCCTGAGTATGTGGGGACATACAAGATGGTGAGGCTGTGGGTGAGGTGAAAGCGGTGTTCCTTGTACTAACTGTAGGTAATAGACGTATTCCTGCATTTCTCTGGCCAGTAGAATAGTTTTAACACACATGGCATGATTATCTGCTGCACTGCATTGGTTTTGAAACTTATATTTTTAAAACTACTTTTAGACCTTATATTGCACATGTAAGTGAGCTTGAGGTGGATAAATCCTTGAGGATCCCTTGCCTTATTGAGATTTCTGTTTAGAGATCTCACCCCACGTTTGGGGCGCTTATTTCAGGTTCAGGTAACTCAGGGGTTGAGACCTCTAGCGGCAGGAGGCCGGAGCTTAGCTAATATATATGATTATGTTTGGATGCTGGATTATGTCTATTGCTTTATGCTTTATCTTCACTTTATGGATTACTGTAAGAACCCGCACCGTTAATTAAAGAATTAAATTAAATAATTTTGAGATAATTGATATAATTTCATAACTGACCTTAATAATTATGGTAAGTGATTAATAATGCTGCAAGTCGTTTTTCTGACGAAAAGTGCAGATACCGGTTCTGCCTCACGGTATAAATGTGTACCGATGAAGTATCCCAGAAAATTATGAAAAGTGTGTATATATTACTAGAATAATATATAGGACTAGTATAACAAGTTTTAAGTCAAAATAATGAGAACTGGTATCAGAACTAATACTGTCAGTGTTAAAACGCGTACCAAAAAAGTGTTGCGAAAAATTAAAATAAAAATATGAAAAATCTTAGAAAAATGGCTAGGCTCAAAATATGAAGTTTGAGATTAAAATGATAAGGGTAGCTATTAACGCTAATACTGTGCGATTAAACTTAAGCGCACCTATAAATACTAAGGGCACATGATCCTAGGTCAGAAAATCATAACTTGCGTGAGTTTTTTTCTGAGCTTTTTGAGGCAGCCCTTCCTCCTTCTTCTCCCCTCCATTGAAGCTCTAAGAGAGCACCTTTCCACTTAGTTCCTTCACTAAAGTTGCTTGTTAGAGTATTCAAAAAAAAAAAAAGTTGCTTGTTAGAGTGTGCTCTAGCCATGGGTAGGCAAAAGTCCAGCAATTTCTGAGTTGTGGGAGTTGTGGGAGTTGTGGTGAGGGAGAAAGTTTCTGAATTTGGGGTTGTGAGGTATGGTAGCCATCTCCATGCCATTTGAAGATTCAAGGTGCCATTTTGGTTGAGAAAGGACCGAGCTTGGGTCACCATTTCGCGGCTTGTGTAATCTGACTTCTTGGGACAGATTTGAGAGCTCCAAGAGCACCTTGTTCTGCTGTGTTTGAGCCTCCATAGGTATACCATGATCATTCCTCTTTAAATCCATGATTTTACCTTATTTTGGTCACTAAAAGAGGGAACTTTGATTAATTAAGTTGAGAGTTGTTAATCTATGCATGTTTAGTGTTTTTGAACTTCTGTTTTTGAGAGAAAAAAAGACCTTGGATCATTAGGAACCTTTCCCACCTCGAATTATGCAGACATCTGCTGCAGAATTCAGTTCTGCACGCGTGGGAATCGATTTCCTTTTGTTGGGAATCGATTTCCAAGTGCAGGAATGGATTCCCCATGTTTGGGAATTGATTCCTACCTGTGACAGCAACGACCTAGTTTAGTAAAATCGCGATATCTCAAGCTACAGAGCTCCAAATTGAGTGAGGTTTGAACATATGTAAAGCTAACAATATGATAAATCTTAGAAAAATGAGTAGGTTTAGAATCTCAAGTTTGGGATTAAAATTCTAAGCGTAGCATTTAGCGCTAATACAGTGTGATTAAGCTTAATGTGGCTATAAATAGGAGATGGCACAAAGACCTAGGTTAATTCCTTATGTCTCCTACGTGAGTGGCTGGTCAGCAGCTGGTGTCTCCCTTCTTCTTCACTGTTTCATTGCTTTTCCTCCATAGAAACTACTCAAGATGCCACTTTTATGGGAGGTTACTCACCTCTAGCCTTGTAAACTCTAAGTAGTGAACCTTGGGAGGGTGTGTGGCCACTTATGGCTGAGTTGTGGCTGCTGAGTTGAGAAGCTTTAGGGCTGTGTTGGTGTGTCCTTGTGGTGAGAGCCTTGTTCTTGTCATATAAAGCTTCAAGGAGCCATCTTTGAGTAGAAAGGACCTTGCTTGGTGGTTCTTTTCGTTTCCTTGCAAGTCAGAATTGTGGGAACTTGGTGGTGAGCTCCAAGAGCATCCTTTTTCTGAGTTGAACCTTAGGTAAGCTTCAATAACCATGATCATGAGTTTTAATGGTTAAAAATGTAGCCTTGATGCATGTAATGAGCAAAAGTTAATAACTTAAGGTTGGGTAAGCTTAAACACACCTAGAAATGCATGTGTTAGCTTCTGTAATCGGTAAAAATGGATCCTTGGGAAAGATATCTCACGAAAATGCAGAATTTGAGTTCTGCCACGAAATATCCGGATATTGGGTTGGAAATATTCGGATATGGATATCCGGATATGGGGTTCTGAATATCTGGATATTGATATCCAGATATTGCAAGACAGATATCCGGATATTGATATCCGGATATGCCCCCGACGAATATCCGGATATTCTGAGTTTTCGTGAACAGTGAAGGTACTGTTCATACAGAATGCTATTTTGGGTTTTTGGACCCATGATTGGCTACTGTGGACTTCTGTAACGATTATTATAAGTCAGAATCTGAGTGATTAAGGGCTTGTGGCTTTGTGAGAAGCCTAAAGACGTAAAACGTAAAAGAAAGGCGTTGTCTTTGTGATCTATGCTTGTTAAGTATGATTATTGATATATTGTTGGTCCGAAACAGATTGTGATTCTGCTGTGTTTGGGCTTTGAGCTAGTGTGGACTCTTGGCATTGGATAGTTAGCTTGCATGGTAAGCTTTCGTGTCCTTGGTTTATCCATTGTTGGTTCCACCATGTCCCATGGGGGTGTGGTTATATGCATGATGTTGTTTTCATGATATATTGATTTGTTGAAATGTTGTTGAGCTGTTATATGCGAGTGCCTTTATGATATGCATGTGTTGTTCCACTTATACGGTAAGCCTGGGAATGTGGTACATACAAGAGGGTGAGGCTGTGGGTGAGGTGCAAGCGATGTTATTTGTACTAACTGTAGGTAATAGACGTATTCCTGCATTTCTCTGGCCAGTAGAATAGTTAAAACACACATGGCATGAATATCTGTTGCACTGCATAGTTTTGGAACTTATACTGTTAAATGCTTTTGAACTTATATTGCACATGTAAGTGAGCTTGGGGTGGAAGATCCTTGAGGACCTCTTGTCTTACTGAGATTTTTTTTAGAGATCTCACCCCACATCTGGGGCACATATTTCAGGTTCAGGTAATGCCGGGGTTGAGACCTCTAGCGGCAGGAGGCCGGAGCTTAGCTGATTATATGTTGTTATGCTACTTATGTTGGATGCTGGATATTGGTTGTTGCCTCTTATGCTTTTAGCTTCATGATGTTATTGTTGAGACTTTTGTGGGCTTTGTTGCCTTATTTGGTGAGCATGGGGTTTGTCCATGCCACATTGATGTTAGTACTTTTAGCTTGAGTTGTATAAACTATCAGGGTTGTCCGGTCTACGTGTTGTAGTTCCGTGACTAGAGACACATTGATGTTAATTTTATATTGAGGTATTTCGGTTAGCTGTCTTTTGCAATTTACATACAGGCAATTTTTTGAAAGAGGATTTTAAAAATCAACTTGGCTAATAATAATGACGTCATAATTGAAAAGAAAAAGATATTCCGCATTTTTAATTAAGCGTGGCTTAATACGATGACATGTTAACAAACCGGGTATACACAGGGTGTTACGGGCCTCCTGGTCGGAAAGTCGCGCCGCCTGCATCTCAGCCAATGCAGCCAGGACAGGATCAAATTGATCCCCGCTAATGTCTTAGTTCCTCCGAGGTAGTACCATGACTCTGCATAAGTTACACAAAGAGTGAGTTGATCAGGCCCACGCAATGTGGTCACATATGCATCATCATAACAAAACCCAATGGAGACACAGACACGACTCACAACAAAACATCCTAAGTTATTGCAATACATACAGGCTTTTCCCTAGAAAGTGCTCTGATACCATAAAATGTAACACCCCGTGTTAACCCGGTTTGTTAACATGTCATTGTATTAAGCCACACTTAATTTAAAAATGCGGAATAACTTTTTACTTTCGATTATGACGTTATTATACTTAGCCAAGTTGATTATTCAAAACCAAATACAAAATATCGCCTATATGTGATTGCAATCCAACAACTAACTAAAATACCTCATAACATAGATGTGAGTATCTAATTCATGAAACTACAACACGTAGTCCGGACAATATCCTGATACATTATTAATAACAACTAAAACATAAAGTCAAGTCAAAGTGGCATGGACAATCCTCATGCTCACCAAATAAGGCAACAAGCCCATCATAGTCTCAATAGCAACAACATAATCAATATAAAGACAGAAAACATAAACAACATCCAATATCCAGTCATGTCAGCATACAACATTATAATTAGCTAAGCTCCAGCCTCCTACCGCCAGAGGTATCAGCCTCCAAATTACCTGAACCTGAAATAAGCGTCCCCAAACGTGTTATAACTATTACCCACAATCAGTGCAATGCAGCAGATAATCATGTCATGTGTGTTATAACTATTCTACTGATCAGAGAAGTGCAGGAATACGTCTATTACCCACACAGTACCAGCCCATGTTGTACCCTCCCCCAAGACCACCCCATGGCTTCCTGGCTAGGCGAAGCACCACATACATATCATAAGCATTTTGCACTTAACAGCTCCATAGCATTTCAACAAAACAGTACATGAAAACACATCATGCATATAACCATCCCCCCATGGGACATGGTGGAACAAACAATGGCTAAGCCGAGGACACGAAAGCTTACCTTGCAAGCTAACTATCCAATGCCAAGAGTCTCCACTAGCTCAAAGTCCACACACAGCACAATCACAATCTGTTTGGACCAACAATAATATCAATATTCATACTCAACAAGCATACGGTATAAAGACAACACCTTTCCTTTGTGTTCTAAGTCTTAAGGCTTCTCACAAAGCCGAGAGCCCTTAATCCCTTGATTCTAACTTAACTTAATCATTACAGAAGTTCAACTTCCACAATCTAGGGTCCACAAACCCATAACTCAGTTCTGTATGAACAGTATCGTTACTGTTCATGCAAACCCAGAATATTCGGATATTTGTCGAGGACATATCCAAATATCAATATCCGGATATCATATCCGGATATCCAGATTCGGATATCTCAAGACCCCATATCCAGATATCAATATCCGGATATCATATCTGGATATTTCGCAACAGAATGCAGTTTCTGCATTTCGCGAGATATCACTCCAAAGGTTGGGTTTTTACTTCATTAAAACGTCCAAGCATGCATTTTTAATCCCTTTTAGGTTCATATACTGGTTGGTTACTTAAACAACTCATTAGACATGCCAAGACCTCACTTTTAACCATTAAAACTCATGATCAAAGGTGGTAAAGCTTACCAAAGCTCAAAACAGAGGTACAGAGGCCCTTGGAGCTCACCAAACAGCTCCTCAAGGTTTTGACTTCGTAGGGAAACAAAAATGACCACAAAGCAAGGTCTTTTCTCACCAAAGGTGGCTCCTTGAAGCCACAAAAGCTAAGAACAAAGACTCCACAACACCCAAACCAACAAGTCAGCCCTCAAACTATTCCCAAACAGTACCCTCAACTCAGCAAAAGCTGAACTTCACCCTCACAAGGCACTCACTCTAATGTTTACAAGGTGAAAGAGGAAGAATCAAAGAGAAATGGTGACTTATGGAGGAATCTTCTTGAAGGAACAAGGTGGCAAGTATGAAGACACTAGCAGCAACCAAAAACTCACGCATAAAGGCTGGAGGATCAGCCTAGGGTTGTGTGAAAGGGTCTATTTATAAGCCACTTAAACTTAATCACACAGTATTAGCACTAATAGCTACGCTTCAAATTTTAATCCCAAACTTAGGATTATGAACCTACTCATTTTTCTAAGATTTATCATATTTTTATTTTATTTTTTACAGTACCTTTCCGGTACGCGCTTTTCCATAGCCAGTATCAGTTCTGGCACCAGTTCTCATTATTTTAACTTGAAACTCGTTTTACAAGTCCTACATATTATTCTAAGAATATTCATGAACTTGTTATAATTTTTCGAGATACTTCATCGGTACGTATTTATACCGAGTAGCAGAACCGGTATCTGCACTTTTCGTCAGAAAAGCGACTTTCAGCATTATTACTCACTTACTATAATTATTTAAGCCTCATAATAATTATTAGAGTCAATTATGGAATTATTTCCTAATTCTCACATTTATTTAATTAATTTCCTTAATTAACGGTGCAGGTTCTTACAATCACACTACCAAGGAATGTTGATCTCTTAAGCTCCTCTTGAAGGAAATGCCTCTAAACTTCTCCAATCCTCAAGAATTTCGCCCCTCAAACAAGCCAGGATCTCCACCGACAATGGTTCCCAACTAACAAGGAGTGATGGGTTGTGAAGAGGAAGGAATTTGATGCAAGTTTGCCTTTGGAATGGTTTGATTTGGGTGAGAGAAGAGTGCTAGGGTTTCTTGCTTGAAAATGGGTTCTCCTCCCTCTCACTCTCAGTTTTTGTCGAGGAAGAAGAAGAAGAATGGAATGGGTTTGTAATGTCCCACATCGGTTGGAGAGGGGAACGAAACATGCCTTCTATAAGGGTGTGGATACCTTTCCTTGTAGGAGGCCTTTTGGGGGTAACCTGAAACGTAAAACCGTGAGCTCGACGGTGCTTATGCGCGGGGCAAAGCGGACAATATCCTGTACAGGGTTTGGGGCTGTTACATTTGGTATCAGAGCCTGGCCCTAGACCGGTGTCTACAGCGGGGACGCTGTATTCCCAGTGGGGGAGGATGTAATGTCCCACATCGGTTGGAGAGGGGAACGAAGCATGCCTTCTATAAGGGTTTGGATACCTTTCCTTGTAGGAGGCCTTTTGGGGGTAACCCGAAACGTAAAATTGTGAGCTCGACGGTGCTTGTGCGCGGGGCAAAGCGGACAATATCCTGCTACAGGGTTTGGGGCTGTTACATTTGGTATCAGAGCCTGGCCTGGACAGGTGTGTACAGCGGGGACGTTGTATTCCCAGTGGGGGAGGATGTAATGTCCCACATCGGTTGGAGAGGGGAACGAAGCATGCCTTATATAAGGGTGTGGACACCTTTCCTTGTAGGAGGCCTTTTGGGGGTAACCCGAAATTTAAAATCGTGAGCTCGACGGTGCTTGTGCGCGGGGCAAAGCGGACAATATCCTGCTACAGGGTTTGGGGCTGTTACAGGGTTGTGTTTTACCACTAAACTTAGTTAAGTTATTTCCACCAGGTAAAAGTTTATCTATCTAGTTGATTTTGTTCTGTTTCAAATTTTACCCAAAGGTCTGGAATATTTTTCTAGAAATATTTCTACTCTTACTTTTACATTTTGGTTATTTTTGCCTACATATATTTTTACCACATAATTTTCACTTATTGTGCTTTTTACCTCAAAAGTGATCCTAATTTATTTAATTAGATATTTTTCCTAATTTAACTCATTAATACAAGATTAATTGCCTAATTACATACAATTAATTAGAGGAATATTATAGAAAACAACCTGACTATGCTCTTTAATTTCCACAGCACAGTATATGGTTTGAAATTAAGGCTTTCCCCTTTTTCATGGTATTTATCCTAGTTACTTTGACTGCGACTTGAAATAGGAAAACCATGCATTTTTTATAAGAATGAAATTAGTTAGGACTATTTACAAAAAAAAAAAAAAAAAAAAAAAAAAAAAATAGTTAGGACTCACCGGGAAGTAGAATATGAGTTGAACAAAGCAAAATTTATCGTACACTCAATTTTGTGTCTTTACTTGGTATTTCGTTTTCCGTTAGATGGATTTTAAAAAGGTATTTCTGATTTTATGTCCTTTCTTTTTTTTCTGTTAATGAATATTCTTAACAGTAATTTGAAAAAGCACTAGAATGCACCCAAGCAACAATGACTTATGTATCAAAAGCACAAGAATGGACGCAGAAAATACAGAGGCACAAAAAACACAACACAAAGGAATTTCAGCTGTCACATATCACCAATTTGATATTTCGGGTCCACAGGAAAGAGGTTGTAAACGCGTTGCTGCTCTTTTGTATAGCATATGCATACAAAAGCCACCGAAAATGACAAAAGCCACTGGTCCTTTCCTTGCGCCACCAGAAAAGTAGTCAACTTTTTTTCTTGGATCATATCTTCTTAATATAGGGATATTTAAAAATACCACTCTAGTTGAAGAGAGAGAGACAAAAAGAGAGTTGTCTAGTACATTATGAATATTTTTACAAGAATACAATAATGGAGTCCTACTAATCAGAATAACTTTAAAACAATTTGGCCACAATCGAACGTGAGACAGGTTATATTTACAAACTTTTTTGTTTACAAACTCTTACAAATACAAATTACACTAAATACGACCGGTCATACTTTAATCATCATGTAGTGTATGACCGGTCGTATCCCATCGTGTAAGTCTTCCTTGCTTTTTCCAAGTCTTTTCGTTCAGAGCCATCCCTATAAGCCAACAATCTATATAATTAGACTCTGATCTTGCAAAGTCGGAATTAAACATCACCCAGCAATCCCATTTGAATCAATCCTTGTTCTCTTGTTCCATCAACCATGGTGATCACTTTCACTTCACAAATTTCAGTTCTTTTTCTTTTGTTTTTATCTGCATCAACATTCCACATAAGCATGTGTAGTAATCACAGGTTGGTTCGTTGCAACGAGAAGGATCGAGAGACACTCTTAAACTTCAAACAAGGCATCATCGATCGTTTCGACCTACTTTCCACATGGTCAAACGAAGAAGATTGTTGCGCATGGATAGGAATCCAATGCGACAACATTACGGGCAGGGTTACAAAGCTTGATCTTTCAATAAGGGGAATTCGAGGAAGTTTGGAAGGTGAAATAAACTTATCTTTGCTACAACTTGAATTTTTGAATTACTTGGATTTGAACAACCAATTCTTTGATGTTATAAGTATTCCACCTACTCCTAACAATGTCACATTTGCCTCTAACCTTCATTACCTTGACTTATCCTCTATTTATAATCTTCACATTGATAATCTTCACTGGCTTTGTCGACTTTCTTCCTTGAAATATCTCAACCTCAGTGATAACTGATAACGATCTTCCCAAAGAAACCAACTGGCTTGAGTTGGTGGCTGTGCTTCCTTCATTGTTAGAGTTAAGATTGAGATTTTGTAAGCTGAAGAACATGATCAGCCCATCTCTTGAGTATGTGAATTTTACTTCACTTGTAACTCTTGATCTTTCTCACAACAATTTCAACTCTGAATTACCATACTGGTTGTTTCATCTCAGCAGTGACATATCCTATCTCGACCTTTCGTATAACAGTATACACGGTGAAATAAATACCTTGGAGTTTGTTAAACCTACAAAATCTGAAATACCTTGATCTATCATTGAACAAGCTCGAAGGATCAATTCCTAATTGGTTTGGCCAACTCGAGCATCTGCAGTACCTTGATCTATCAGACAACTTGTTTTCTGGTTCCTTTCCCTCAACACTAGGAAATCTCTCGTCCTTACTTTTGTTAAGTATTGGCTCTAATTCCTTCTCTGGTGCAATATCTGAAACATTTTTTTCAAAACTCTCTAAATTAGAAGAGCTGGACTTGAGCAATTCCACTTTTGCATTCCATTTGGGTCCTGAATGGATTCCTCCATTTCAACTTAGTCATCTTTCTTTGGGAAATACAAACCAAGGTCCCAAATTCCCGTCATGGATATATACACAGAAGTCACTCCAAAGTCTACGTATATCAAGCACCGGAATTTCATCCACAGATGGAGATATGTTTAGGAGCTTCATAGCAAGAATTGACGATCTTCATATGTCCAACAATTCAATCAGTGAAGACTTATCAAATGTAACTCTGAACTCTTCCTATATATATTTGGACCATAATAATTTCACAGGAGGGCTCCCGCATCTATGGCCGAAGGCTTCACGCGTGGGTTTATCTCACAACTCATTCTCAGGATCAATTCCTCTTAGCTGGGAGAACCTGTATAACTTGCAGTACATTAACCTGTGGAATAACAGGTTATCCGGTGAAGTTCCAGTGGACCTCTCGAATTTGATGGAATTACTAGTTATGAATCTTGGAAGAAATGAATTTTCTGGAACTATACCGATCAAGATGCCACCGAATTTACAAGTGATGGTATTGAGATCTAACCATTTTGAGGGCAATATTCCAACCCAGCTATCCAATCTTTCTGATCTGTATCACTTGGATGTTGCCAACAATAAACTTTCAGGATCTTTGCCTCAGTGTGTCTATAACATGACTCAAATGAATGTAGATAATGTGGGGAGTTGGCTTTCCAGCACAATCGATTTGTTTACAAAAGGCCAAGATTATGAGTACACAATCATTCCTCTTAGGAGAACTATTGACTTTTCAGTTAACAACCTGTCTGGAATAATTCCCGTAGAATTATTTGGGCTGATTAAAGTTCAATCATTGAACTTATCTCACAATCATTTCACGGGAACAATACAGAAGGAGATTGGGGATATGAAAAATTTGGAATCTCTTGATCTCTCCAATAATAACCTTTATGGAGAGATTCCTCAGAGCATGGCTGGTTTGTCTTTTCTTGGTTATTTGAACCTATCATGCAACAATTTTAATGGACAAATCCCAATAGGGACTCAACTTCAAAGTTTTGACGCATCGAGTTATATTGGGAATCCAGAACTCTGTGGAGCTCCTCTTTCAAAGTGTATCACACAAGAAGAGAATCCTAAAGATACAAAGAAAGATGCAGGGAATGAAGATGGTGAGCAAGAAAGAGAGTCACTGTATCTTGGGATGGGAGTTGGGTTTGCAGTGGGCTTTTTGGGGATTTGTGTTTCATTGCTTCTCATTAGGAAATGGAGACACACGTACTATCGGTTCCTTGATGACATGGGTGATCAACTTTATGTTACATTGATGGTAAAGTTCAACAACTTTCGTAAAGCAGAGGTACCTGCTAATCGAGGTCAGTAAAGTGTAAAACTTACACTACAGTTTCCGATTCATAATCTTCTGATGTGCTCTTGCCATAAGCAATACGAACATGAGTGATATTGAGCCTTATACATAAAAAAAGGTAGCAAGTGCATTTTATTTTCTATATTTAGTTATGCACACAAAAACATAGTATTATTGAAAATCTTTTTTAATAATCATGGTCTTTAGAGTTGAATAGAGTGTGAGTCTATGACACAAGCCCTGCAACCATCTAACTAGCAGTAGCCTCTACAAATTCATCTGCTTAATTAGTTGTGACACAAACTTTGTTAAACTCAAAATGACTAAAACCCTACCCATATCTTGGATACCAAAACATTTAAGTGGCAAATAACATAAAACAACTATCATAGTCTAGCACCATAATTTTACTTTCTCAATGTCACAACGGGATACATTAATTTGTATATAGAAATAATAATAGGTGACATATCTAATTTACAAGCAAAGAATGTGTTGTTTACAAATTCACTTCACAAATTGCTTTTTGTTGTTTTATTTCTGATATACCTTTTTATTTAATTTTCTTTTTCCTGTGTTTTGTTGGTTTTTTTATTTTCCTGTTAAGGATGACTCTTACTTTGCAAGAAGACGACCACTCATCTCCTGCTACTTTGTTGGATTCGGATGCTTTGTAATTTTCTATGGTTTAGTGATTTGGACTTGGGTCATGAATAAGTGTTGCAGCTTGGGGTTTTCGTCACCTATTTATATTATGTCGTGACTGAATGTATTGTAATTAGCGATGTGAGGAGAATATAGTGACTTACTGAACCAAAAATATAGCGTTCATGTCTCCAGCTTTTTCTTCCCTTCTTCTTCTATTTGTAATTGTGTGTGATTGAAATAATCATACTATTTTATGTGTAAGCTCATTATAAATGGTTGGAGTCATATGAATTGTCCCACTCTATAGCAGAGGGAAGGAAGCAGAAACCGGAAAAAGTAGGAGCTTTGGGTTAAAACAGATAATTAAATTAAAAATAAATTAAAATAAAAGTTAGAGTGGAAAATACGGGATAAAGGACTGCTTATGTCAGAAAATTAGAATTATTATGTGTTATATGTGTTTTCCCAATGGAAACTTCTTTTTTTTTTTTTTTGCATATTAAAAAAGTAAAATAAAAAATCGTGGAAGATATTCTAATACGTAGTCTACCTACTCCTCTTCAATATACTGAGACTAGAATCTCAGAAGGAGAGAAGGATAAAAAACAGTTGAAATTTAATATGACGGTATTAAAAATAAATAAGTAGAATAGATTAAAAAAAATAAGTATATATTATCCTAAAACTAAAGCTAACAAATGTCATTCTTGTAGAATAATATGATTCCTTTACAATATACTACGTAAAAATGAAACGAAAATAAAAATACTTAATTAAAGCTTCCTCATCTAATGAACGAAGACCCAATTCAATAAAGACTTCTTTATTGAAATTCTTATGATAAACTACTGACTACAGAATTTTGGAAAACAAATGAAAAAAAATTTGCCCATACAATATTTACGACAAATAAATGACGAAAATGAAATTCAACCAAAAAAAAAGAGTGAAATTCATCCGACAAAAGAGTGATTTTGCTGGTAAAATATAAATTCTTTATTTCAGAGTATTATGCTTTTTAAACAATTCCTTTTCTGGCAAGTCTTTCTATTACCACTAGAACAGACGAAACATCTAATACCAACCAAAATAAATAAATAAATAACTGAGCTAAAGGACATAACTTCCCATACATATATATTCTCAACTGTTTGAAATGGGAGAGATAGAATCAAGTTGAGGAGGAAATAAGACAATCATTTCAGAACTACTTATACATAATGATTAACTTAAAGCAAAATGGTAAGGGCAATGAAGCCAAATATCACTCTTTCATTATCTCCACTCTTTCTAAGACAAAAGCGGGTGCAAGTTAGCAATCATGCAATGAAGACATTGGCTCAGCAAACATCTGTACAACATTAACATTAGCACTCACTTACCCGCACTGACCCCGTCCTCCTTGCAATTTTGGTGTATATCATATATCCTTTCATGACCACATCGAATAAGCAAATGCTTTTTTATCCAAATGAGCTAATCTCTGATCTGATTCTCTTCTCAGATGCAGCAAAAATATTTCTCATGACAAACTTGGATATATATATGGTATTTGATTGGCTACTGAAATCAGGCAAAGCCAATTGTACACGCAGGTTAAGTTATTTGGTTATAAATTCCTACCCTTGAGTTGTTGTCTCAGGTACATAGCCTTCAGAAACCTTCACCTTTTCAGCATCAGATGGACCACAAGCATCCTTCAGAGATTCAATTTCCATGCTGGCAGTGCGGCTCTTCCTATTCCTTCGATCCTGAAAGTGATATTGACTGGATATTTAGCTTAAATTAAATTACCTTTAGCCACTCGAAGTGGGCTCGTGAAGGGTTGGAAACATGCAAAAGGTCATAAGTTCAAATCTCGTATGCTTGACCCTTTCCCAAAACAACCCAAGAAAAAAACACAGAAACACACAAAAGCTAGAGAGGACCAAGGATCCGTGGCAACAGATATAATATTTAGTATCTAATAACTAATCATGAAAATGGTGATGCATACTTCATGATGCCCTGAAGTATGCAATTAGAATTGATTTCAATGGGAAGGCTGAGATTTCAAACGTGATTTGTGTAAGAACCTTCACCGTTAATTCAGGAAAATAATTAATTAAATGTGTGAAATTAGGAAATAATTCCATAATTGACCCTAATAATTATTATGAGGCTTAGATAATTATAGTGAGTAATAATGCTAAAAGTCGTTTTTCGGACGAAAAGTGCAGATATCGGTTCTGCTACTCAGTATAAATGCGTACCGATGAAGTATTCCGGAAAATTATAAAAAATATGTATATGACACTAGAATAATATATAGGACTTGTAAAACGAGTTTCAAGTTAAAAATAATGAGAACTGGTGCCAGAACTGATATTGGCTATAGAAAAGCGCGTACCAGAAAGGTGCTGCGAAAAATAAAATAAAAATATGTTAAATCTTATAAAAATGAGTAGGTTCAGAATCTTAAGTTTGGGATTAAAATGCTAAGCGTAGCATTTAGCGCTAATACAGTGCGATTAAGTTTAAACCGACTATAAATAGCCTTGGCACATGATCCTAGGTCTATTCTTGTGCCTCCTGCATTTGAAAATTCTGAGTGTGGACTCCCTTTGCTACCACCTTCCTTCCCCTTGAGAAATCATCAAGGAACCACCTTTCTTCCATTTCTCTTCACCTAAATGCCTTGTGTGTGTGAGAGGGATCATAGGGGTTGAGTGGGAGGCTTTGTTTCTGAGTTTGGAATTCTGTTTTTGTGAGTCTTGGAGCTGACTTGGTTGTTTGGGTTGTGGGAGCCTTTGTGTTGGCACTTTGAGCTTTAAGAAGCCATCTTTAGTGCAAAGGATCAACCTTTGATCTCATTTTCGTGCACCTTGAGAAGTCAGAAGGGCTTCATAGAGAGCTCAAAGAGCCTTTGTTGCTTCTGTTTTGAAGCTTTGGGTATGTTACCTACCTTGATCTTGAGTTTTAATTGTTTAAAAGTGGAGTCTTGGCATGTTTAATGAGTTGTTTAAATAACCAACTGGTATATGAACCTAAATGAACTTAAAGATGTATGTTTTAACGTTTTAAGGTGTTAAAAATGGAACCTTAAAGGGATATCTTCGCGAAAATGCAAAACTGCATTCTGTCGCGAAATATCCGGATATTTGGCTGGAAATATCCGGATATTGATATCCGGATATGGGTTTCTGGATATCCGGATATGGATATCCGGATATGGGATGAGGAATATCCGGATATTGATATCCGGATATGGCCCCGACATATGTCCGTATATTCTGGGTTTTCGAAGAACAGTAGTTGCACTCTTCATACAGAATGATGTTTGGGGTTTGTGGACCCTAGATTGGTTAAGTTGAACCTCTGTAATAATTGAACTAAGTCAGAATCAAGTGATTAAGGTCTTGTGGCTTTGTGAGAAGCCTTAAGACATGAAACGTGAAGGAAAGACGTTGTCCTTGTGTCTTATACTTGTTGAGTATGATTATTGATATGATTGTTGGTCCAAAACAGATTGTGATTCTACTGTGTTTGGGCTTTGAGATTGGTTGGACTCTTGGCTTGGATTGTTAGCTTGCAAGGTAAGCTTTCGTGTCCTCGGTTTAGCCATTGTTGGTTCCACCATGTCCCATGAGGGTATGGTTATATGCATGATGTTGTTTTCATGATATATTGATTTGTGAAATGCTGTTGAGCTATTATATGCGAGTGCCTTTATAATATGCATGTGGTGTTCCACCTATACGGTAAGTCTGAGTATGTGGTACATACAAGAGGGTGAGGTTGTGGGTGAGGTTGTGGGTGAGGTGCAAGCGGTGTTCCTTGTACTTATTGTGGAGTTGTAGACGTACGTCTTGCATTTATCTGACCAGTAGAATAGTGATAACACACATGGCATGAATATCTGTTGCACTGCATAATTTTGGAACTTATACTGTTAAATGCTTTTGAACTTATATTGCTCGTGTAAGTGAGCTTGGGGTGGAAGATCCTTGAGGACCCCTTGTCTTACTGAGATTTCTTTTTAGAGATCTTACCCCACGTTTGGGGCACATATTTCAGGTTCAGGTAATGCGGGGGTTGAGACCTCTAGCGGCAGGAGACCGGAGCTTAGCAGATATTGCTGTATATATGATGATTATGCTTGGATGCTGGATTATGCTTGTTGCTACTTGTTGTTAGCTTTATGATTATATTGCTATTGTTGTTGAGATCTTGTTTGGCTATGTTGCCTTATTTGGGTGAACATGGAGATTGTCCATGCCACTTTGACTTGACTTTATGCTATTTGTTTCTAGTTGTAAATAATAATGTATCAGGATATTGTCCGGACTACGTGTTGTAGATCCGTGACTTAGAGACTCACATCTATGTTATGAGGTATTTCAGATAGTGTCTTTTGCAATTTACATACAGACAATGTTTTATGAAATGAATTAAGTAATTCAACTTAACTAATGATAATGACGTCATAATTGAACAGAAAAAGATATTTCGCATTTTTAAATTAAGCGGGGCTTAATACGATGATATGATAACAAACCGGATATATACGGGGCGTTACAATTTGGGTCTTTTAACTATTAGGTTGATTTAATTTTAATTATTTCATTGTTTTAGTTTTGTTTAATGCTGATTGAATTGTAATAAGCTATATTTAAACTTACCTTTTTTGAAGTATATTTTAATTACTTTTTAGGGTTATTTGACACCTTATAAAAGGATGTTCAATACTCTACTTGTAGGTTGTTGAAATATGAATATTGAATATTGTTTATTGAGAACCGAGTGTTTCTCTTTTACCTATCCCTATTCGTTTGTTTAGCCTAGCTCTCTGTGCATTTCGGCATTACTTCAAAGGATAAATTCAAAGATATTAGGGAACAGGTTATCCATTATTAGTCATTCAAGTTCAAACAATAAATTCACACAAACATAAGCTCAACACAAAACAGACATAAAAACTAGAATTATTGTTCTAATATGGCTATTCCATGATACTATGATAGTATCATTAGCCTAATGCATGAGCCTGACTAACTACACATTAAGGAAACATTCAGAGTCATCCTCAACACTCAAGAGTGAAGACGGATACTAATAGCTCTTCATATTACCCACTAGAATATTATGCACCAAAAAGCTATGTACAAAGTACATATTCCCAATGGTACTATATAACAAAGGCAAGAAATCAATATCTCCTCATCTTTCAGCCACATTAAAATCTGCACAAAAAGTATAGTGACTAATTTGAGCAGAGGGTCATTACATAGGCCAAAGAAAACTCAAAGGCAAATCCCAATGTACAAGGCTCCCCGACTTATAAGGATAGGGGTGAGGGTTGATTGTATGTGTAACATCCCGGGTGCTGACGAGGGCAGGGAGTGATCGCCGGTGCGAAAGAGTACAGACAAGGAGCGGCTCCTGGCAGGCTTCCAGCGGGGATACATGAATAAATCGATCGACACCCGAAAGAGAGGAATTCCAAAGACTGTGCAGGTATGAGACTGCACAGTTGGGGATAGGTTATAAGAATTAATTGGTACTACCTATATTAACAAGATGCATCTACTTTTCGGTAGCCCATAACGGAAGAACTTCATAGTTAAGTGTGTTTGACTTGGAGCAATTCTGGGATGGGTGACCTCCGGAGAAGTTTTCTCAAGAAGTGTGTGAGTGATAAAAAGTCTCGTGTTAATGTGTAGAAATAGTCATTGATTCTTGAAACGGCCGGGCGTTACAGTATGCAACCCTACCCTTGTATTTTTACAAAGAGGCTATTTCTCAACCTCGAACCCTTGACCTTCCGGTCACAAGGAGCAACCTTACCATTGCTAAAGCTCATAGCCTGAAGAAAACTAAGAAAAAAAACAAAAAGTTTTTCATGTGGTTGACAGTCAATCTTTCATTCATTCTAGTTGATGATATGTCAGCCGACAATGAGAATGCACAAACATCCAAAAGTTGCAAAACGTGATAAAAGTTTTAGTGTCCTACAATAGAAGTCATATATGAGAGGATAAGATAATGATGGTAACCTCTCGGAATGGATATTCATCGGCTTCAAGCATCCTCACAACCTGACTCATTTTGGGCCTCTTGTCTGCATCAGGATCAACACACCTAAGTGCAACCAGAAGGGCACGCTTTAAAGCACGTATTGATGGTTTCACTTCAAGGCTCGAGTCTACAACTTCCTCTGCCCTCCTTGTCCCCACCATCATCTTAAGCCACTCAACAAGATTCACCTGTCATGAGGATAATCAAAATCTCATCAGCTATATGAAAGGCAATGATCACTTTTGAAGTTAGAAGTGGAAAACTGGCAGCATCATAAATATTTGAAACCTCATTAGCAGGACGCGTATAGTCTACAGGGTCCCTTCCAGTGACAGCTTCCAGCAGGAGAACACCAAAGCTATAAATGTCACTCTTCTCATTTAACAAACCCGTATTAGCATATTCTGGTGCCACATAACTGAAATTGAGAACAGAATTAATTTCACTTATGCAATCCTTCAAATTAAATTTAAAAAAAATAAAAAAGATGATGAAACATTCTGCATAGTGCATACCCAAATGTTCCCATCACTCTAGTAGTTATGTGACTTTCTCCTGAATCCAAAAGTTTGGCCAAACCAAAATCAGAAACCTTTGCATTGAAATCATTATCAATCAATATGTTGCTAGACTTTATATCCCGGTGAACAACTTTTGGTTCTATTGCTTCATGTAAGTAAGCAAGCCTGCCACCAGTCACAGTAAAATAGGGAGTTTTATCAGTGGGATTAGGTCCAATGTTGACATTGCCATAACATTAACCAATTAAGCAAGTATAAACTTAAAACCATAGAAAATATTAAATCTTGGGATTAGGTCTCATGTTCACTGTGTTTAGGAAGTTTATGGTGCAATGGAGTGGATTAATAAAGAACATAAAGTGCTATAGTCCAGAATCCTAATGGACCTGGATATATTGAAAAATTTGTGAACTTATAAAGGCTGTAACATAACAATATCAACATAAATAAACTCTCAAATGACATTGATGATATATTTTGATGCGCACAAAATTAAATAAGAATAGGGTAAATCCCGGTGGACAAGACTCCCCGACTTGAGAGGGTATGGGTGAAGGTCAATTATACACATTCTTACCCTTAAATTTTTGCAAAGAAGTTGTTTCCTAGACTCAAATCCATGACCTTCTGGTCAAAAGGAGCAACCTTACCTCTACTCCGAGGCTCGCCCTCAATGCACATAAAATATTGATCATATAAATATTACTTTAAGGAGCATGCAAATATACTTTCATGTGCACATTTGTAAGGGATTTAAGACAATCATGATCAATTTTGCAGAAGACGGCATAAATGATTAACACGGTCAACCTTTTTAATTTTTCAAGTTGAACTTACGCTTTGGCTGTGCCAAGTATAACTTTCATCCGGGCTTCCCAAGTGAGTATCCCATGTTGGCTCATAGCCCCATGTAACCATTGTTCTAAGTTACCATTGTTCACATATTCATATACCAGCAACCTGCAAATCAGATGGCAAATCCATTCGTTAGGACAGAAAGAGATACATATAACAAAGAAAAGAGCTTCTGTTCAAATTTTTACCAAAAACAATAAGACAGTCACACTACAAACACAAAGCTTGAAATTTTATCGATTATAGAAGGGATAATGTACATTTGTCAGATTTTGATACATTAAAGAACATCAAGTTTACCTGTGAACTCCTTCTATGCAATATCCAAGTAAACGCACAAGATTTTTATGTCTAACATGGCCTATAGCCTCCACTTCAACCCTGAATTCTTTCTCTGCTTGTCCCCTGTAAACTCAATACATAATGCAAGTTCGGAGCAAGAGTAAATTATCATTGTTTAAGTATGAAATAATGTCAATAAGATAAGCGCCAAAGGAGAAAATTAAAGATGGTACCATTGATACCATAAAGTGTCCTTACAAGTTGTTAAGAAGTTTCTTCACCGCCACCTCAGATCCATTAATTAGTCTGCCCCTATAAACAACTCCATATCCACCCTCACCAATCACATTCTCTGCAGAGAAACGCTTAGTTGCAAGTTCCAGATCTCTAAGCGTGAACCAGTGGCCCCACCCAAGATGAGAAATTTCTGGCAAGCCAATTAGAGGAGAGGCAGTTACCATCCCTCCAAGTGACAATGTAGACTGCTTCTTAACAGTCCCAGAGCTTCCTTCTTCCCCTGACATTGAACTAAATCCTCTCTCATGATGATAAATTGAGCTGCACTGACTGATATTATCAGGATCACTGGATTTGCTCATGCCTAAATGAACTAACAACTTTTCTGAATTCTTATCACTTGCCTTGTCATGAACAGGAATAGATACACTTTCTGCTTGATCATGAGAAGTTTGCACCCCAACCTTGTCAACTATGATATCTTTTGAGACATGTGGTATTTGTGATAAAGAGTACTTGTCTAGAGATCTCCTAGACTTTCTCCGAAACATCACCCATATAGATAATATACAAAGAATTAGAACTATAAACCCACCAACACCTATCCCAATCAAAACCCACAGTCTCAAACCCAAAAACGAAGTCTTCTTGGACAATTCCACATTCAACGAACTGTTAGCTGACATAATTGGATGCCACAAGTCAATCAAATTTGTCCTCCAAATTCTTCTGATAGCAGAGTTAAGACATTACCCCCTGAGTGCAAGAATCTAGTTAAGTACTTCCTTTACACAAGGTTTTGACACACACATCTGAATATTCTAATTTACAGCCAACATTCTCAGTTCTGGTAGTGAATTCCCATAAATAAAAAACCAAAATTAGCAAGTCAACTAATCACTAATTGACCGTAACATTAAGGAAAATTGTAAAGTAATGTAATATTTCAAGCAATTAACAAATCAGAAACCCATTTGCATTCATGTCACCCCAATCAGAAAGGGTACACTAAATTGATAAATTATTGGGAAAGTAAGGACCCGTTAACTTGTAATCACAAGAAAAAATCTAACAGGAAAAAGGAAACTTGTAAAGCATCACGTATGATCGAAGCAAATAAAAGATAAAGCAATCCAAATATGAATTGTCCAAAAAGTGGTTCAGAAAGACAAAGCATTTACCTTTGAGTTGATCTAAGTTACCCTCCTTGATCTTCTATCTCCAGCACCCACAGAAGCAACCACAGAGAATCAATAAGCATATATAGGTGCAGGAATACCAGAACGAAAACACAAGCCCCACAAAACCCCAGATGCTGCAAAATGATGCAGTTAAGGAATAGTTCACTAATGGGGATTGTGAACTCAAGTGGGTCAAAAAGAACTCAAGGTAAGTATTAAGAAAAGAAAAATGGAAGGAAATGCCACATAAAAATCTTATTTTTAAGAAGAAGAAAAAAAAAACTGCAGATAAAGAGAGAGTAAAAATGCTAGATTTTGGAGAAGAGAAAAGGAAAGGTGGGGGAAATGGTTGGTGGGTATTGTGCTTGAGAATGAGGGCCACCAAAACAAGCTGGAAAGGAAGCTTGGTTTGTAATGGAGGAAACCAGATGGAGAGAGAAACAGTAAAGGTAAAGCAAAAATGAAATGAATAGGTGTGGCATTTATAGCTGTTAACAAAAAGTGTAATGAATAAGCTAACAAAAGTAAAGTGAAGAAGTGAGAAGAAAGAGGAGAGAGAAACAAGAAGCGGATTAGAGAGAGAGAGAGGGTGAGGGTCAACCTCAATCCAAGAAGGGGAACTCCGAACCAAATCTAGATTGTTATAAGGTATACTTACCAACCTGTCCTATTTGTGTGAAAAGGAAGAAAAAAAAATTGCTTAATTGCAAATCTTAAAACATGGCATCACCCTCTGTTAGTGTACAATGTTTTTGCAGTTGATAGTGGAATTTGGGTTTTGGGAAAATATTTTAACTCCTCTCGTCAATTCATTTAACAGTACGGGTGTCAAAATGGGTCGACACGACACGAATTTGTCATGACACGAATACATCAACATTAACACGACACAAATTTTTATTAGTGTCAAAATCTTCAACACTGACACGACACGAATTTTTTGCGGGTTGACACGACACGAATAACAAGCAAAATAGGGGTCAAAATGGTAATTGACAAAAAAATGAATCGATATTAAAAAAAATTAAAAAAATAATAAAAATAAATTAAAAATAAAATAATTTTAAAAAAAATACGGGTCGACACGAACACGAATACATCAACACGAACACGACACGAATTTTTTTGCGAGTCAATCCGAACACGAATTTTCATGTCGTGTCGCGGGTCGACCCGCGTGTCAAAACCTATATTCACACCCCTATTTAATAGAAACAAAATATTAATACTGACATATTTTCATGTAAGTGCTGAGGTGAGAAAAAGAATTAATCATCATCGATAATTTATTTATAATACATGTATCTCATTTTAAAAGGTAATATTATTCGTTACTGAATGCAGCCGAAATTCCACTAAAAATGTTCTCGGGTTTTGAATATCCCAAAGGCTTGAAGGGTTGCAGAAAATTTTGACTTTTTTTTTTTTAATTTTCATTTATAGCTGGCATACACATTTATTCTGGTCTTTTGTTCTAGTTGCTTGCAAATCAGAAATTCTAGTAGGAAACTTTGTTAGATTGTTTACTAATACTGAATGTGATAGCAGCACTGCAACCTTTGCAGTCTTATGCATATTACCAAGGGCGATTCATTTGCACATGGAAATTAAATAAAAAAAACAACAAACAAGTCCTCTTGTATTCATTAAGGTTGTGTATAAACCAAAATTGAATATTTGTACTTGTAATAATGAAATGATAAATCAATGGGAACATATATTATAAATAATTCAAACAAAACGCAAGGCGGCTTCAGATCATTGATGAGTAATATTAAGTTTGTCCCTACTGATTTGATTATGCCAGCAGATTTTTTATTTGCAGAACATGTTTGTTTTTTTTAGTCTCCAGCTTTGAAATTTAGTATTTAATTTATTAATTGAAACATAATTTGTGACCAATCAAAAGATTATCATCACTTAAATAGGTGATAAAATATTATATTTATAGTTTAGTCACGAATTAAAATGAAGTTTAAAATTATGCATAGGCTTTATCCAGCATTTGGATATCTGTATCTAATTATTATCCATAGAAGCGGCATTAAAAAAAATATGTTAAAGAGGATAATACAATTTTCAAATTATATTTACAACTTTTTTTTTTATAATCACTTTTTGGATTATTGGATCAAAATCAAATTAACGACTCTCAATTAATATTATTTTGTAATCGTTGATTTAGTTTAATTCAATATCCATAAAAATAATTATAAGTGAAATTGAATTTTAAATACAACCTCCCTCGTTGTTTTGAGAGGAATATGATTAATAGCTAAAAATTTAATAAGAAAGAAATTGGAAAAGAGACTATAAACAAAATCAATATGTATTTTTTACTAAAAATAAAAAAATTAAGTAACATTAACCATCACATAGAATAAAACAAATAAAATCATATATATTATAACTTTAATAAATAATATAATGAGTTTTAGTGCTACGAGAGTAGGGGTGTTCATAAACCGATCCAAACCGATTCAAACCGCGAAAACCGAGCCGAAAAACCGATAACCGAAAAATCGGAAACCGAAAGAAAACCGCAAATTTTAATTGGATTGGATCGGTTTTCGGATGGGTTGATGAAAACCGATCCAATCCAAACCGATCCAATATATTAATTATTCTCTACCTACTTGTCCTTTCTCCAATCATAGCCCAAAAATTTCTAAACTCAAGACCCATTAACTCATCAACTAAACCCAAAGAAAAACTTAGTCACGTCTCATCAACTATAGTATTGTTTACTGATATTTTTGTATTTCAATTTTTTTTTTTACAAAGCCAATATATACAAAAGATGTTATTTGCACAATAATCATGAAACTAATTTTAAGATATTCAAAAAACTGAAAACCGATCCAATCCAAACCGAAAAAAATTGGATTGGATCGGATCGGATTTGAAAAAAAATCTAAACCGAATGGATGATTACATGATCAAACCGAAGTGATTGGATCGGATGAGTTTTGCTACCAAAACCGATCCAATTCAGACCGCGAACACCCCTATACGAGAGTATTGAGAATATTCTTAGCTTAACTAGGTACCATTTTTTCATTAGATAATATGATGCCAGAATGTTTTGACTACGCACCCAAAATTCAAATCCCAACGGTTTAGAAGGGTAATTTTGTCAATATAGTTTGACCAAACCTAATCTTTTCAGACCTCAGAAATAATTGCAAGTTTTGATTAAACAACTGTACCTTTTCTGAGTATAACCATGGCTTTGGGAGCCAGAAAAAGCCACCAATGGAGGAAGAAAGAGAGACTTTGATTTGAAGCATAACTTTTGATTAAAGGATGGTCTAGACAAAAACCTTGCAACTTTCCTTCTCTTTCTTAAATATAAGTACAAACTATATAGGTTAATTAATTAATTCTTTATAGTTACACGAATCTAAACTTTGTTTATGGCTAAAAATTTGCAAACGTAATGTCTCTTGCCCACATTTGTGACATTCCTATATTAAAAGTGGATAAAGGTGGGATCTTTATCACATATAGATCGTTAATGCACAGCAAAACATGAACTTTTAATGTCCAAAATGGAAAAAGATGCAACATTTGCATCAATCATGCATTCTCAAAAACTCAATAGAATTTATGATAAGGTGTAAAGTTCATACAATTGGCACTTTAATCCAAGAAAAAAAAATTTGTATGGTTGAATTTTTTCAAGCTGCTCTAACAGTGATCTATATTATCTATGCAACAGAGATGAAGAACTTCTTACTTGTAGGGTCAAATCTCTCTAAGCCCCTCTAACTATGACTTACACAATATTCGCAACAACAACGAAAATATCTTTTTCTTCTTGACTCCGACAACCTTGAGTGCTTGTTTGGCAATGGAACAAGGTAGGAGTTTAAGTGCTTTGAATGAGAGAATAAGAGAATGAGGCACATAAGCAAAAAGAGAGGGTGAGAGGCACTGTAACAAAGTGGCAGCTGAAAGAAAGGGCCTTGAAGGCCGTAGGCATGTGAGGATGAAAACAAAAATTTTCAAAGCGGAAACACACATATCAATCAAGATACATACTCTAGGACAGAGAGATACCTTGTTTGTAACTCAAAACTCGAAGGTGATCAGTGTTAGGCTTGAAGGTTCAAACCCTCTAATGTTGATCCACACCACCCTTTGTCAAGACGCAAGAACTCTTCTTGAAAAGCCACCAACTCGAACACCACAAAGGAGCAAGCTAGGCGTCCCTTGTGAAGAGGTAGGAGGCTCGGTTTCAATATGTTTAGATGAGAGAATTTTCAGCAATAAAACTCACAAAAAGTGTCACACAAATTGTAGAAAAGAATGGCCTTTTTTTATTTTCCAAAAACCCTAAGGAGAATATCACAAAAAGGAAACACTTAAGGAGATGAGAGAGGAATAAATTTGAATCAGATTTTTCACCAAAAATCTAATCATGGAGCGCCCCTTTTGTGGAGGAAATAGTGGAGTTGTTGCAAATCAAATCTAGTCAACAAACTCCTATCCTATCCTCTTAAAACTAAGTCTGCACCTAGTCAATATTCTATCCTAATAACCATTATATGATCAGCCATATTGTGCGCCCCAATCAGCCCAAAATCATTCCAAAAATATTGATTAGTTGCAATTCAAATTGAATCAACTAAATCAAATATTTTCACAACTAACCAAATCTGAATGGAGCTTGATTTGTTGATTAAATGACCATCATTAAGCCACCAAATCAGCGCCCCAATCATCTTTGATGATTTCCAAAGATCTCCTCTTGATACTTGGGATTTGATCTTGACAAGATACTATCAAGATCTTATCCTTTCCTTTTGTTATGAAACTTCCTTTCATAGCCAATTCAAATTTGAACATTCTAATTTAAATATTCAAATATTTAAATTCAAAATTCAAATTCATAATTTAAATTTTAAATTTAAACATTAGATAATTAATTAACTAATTAAATTAATTAATAATGTCTTGGACCATCCAAGCCCATTACAACAATCCATGCTAGGGGTGTTCGCGGTCTGGATTGGATCGGTTTTGGAAGCAAAAATCATCTGATCCAATCTCTTCGGTTTGATCATGTAATCATCCATTCGATTTAAATTTTTTTTCAAATCCGATCCGATACAATCCAATTTTTTTCGGTTTGGATTGGATCGGTTTTCGATTTTTTGAAAATTCTAAAATTTAATTAATTATTGTTGTGCAAATAACATCTTTTGTATATATTGGCTTTGTAAAAAATTTCTTTTTGAAAAAAAAAAGCATCAATAAACGATAATATAGTTGATGAGATGTGATTATGTTTTTTCTTGAGTTTAGTTGATGGGTTAATGGGTCTTGAGGTTAGAAATTTTTGGGCTATGATTGGGGAAAGACTAGGGGTGTTCGCGGTCTGGATTGGATCGGTTTTGGAAGCAAAATTCATCCGATCCAATCTCTTCGGTTTGATCATGTAATCATCCATTCGGTTTAGATTTTTTTTCAAATCCGATCCGATCCAATCCAATTTTTTTCGGTTTGGATTGGATCGATTTTCGGTTTTTTGAATATCTTAAAATTAGTTTCATGATTATTGTGCAAATAACATCTTTTGTATATATTGGCTTTGTAAATTATTTTTTTTGAAATACAAAAATATCAGTAAACAATACTATAGTTGATGAGACGTGACTAAATTTTTTCTTGGATTTAGTTGATGAGTTAATGAGACTTGGGTTTAGAAATTTTTGGGCTATGATTGGGGAAAAGACCAAGTAGGTAGAGGAGAATTAATATATTGGATCGGTTTTCATCAACCCATCCGAAAACCGATCCAATCCAATTAAAATTTGCGGTTTTTTTCGATTTTCGGTTTTTCGATTTTCGGTTTTTCGGTTCGGTTTCCGCAGTTTGCATCGGTTTGGATCGGTTGATGAACACCCCTAGGAAAAACCCAAGTAGGTAGAGGTGAATTAATATATTGAATCGGTTTGGATTGGATCGGTTTTCATCAATCAATCTAAAAATCGATCCAATCCAATTAAAATTTTTGGTTTTTTTTCGATTTTCATTTATTCGGTTATCGATTTTTCGGTTCGGTTATCGCGGTTTGAATTGGTTTGGATCAGTTGATGAACACCTCTAATCCATGCGCCATTTTCCCTCTAAGGTGGGCATCCAAACTTCTTCTTGGGCTAACAACCATTATTAGGCCCAAAACCTTTAATGATATAATGTCAAGACAATAAGGTGTTAGTGTGTGACCCATTAGGCCCAACTTAGCCACTGACATAAATGGGCTTGGGCTCAATAAGACCACAACCCATTTAATGACAACACAGAGCACTAGCAATGCTTTGTTGCCCCAGAGCTAGTTAGGTTAATGACATGATCATCCTATTAAATGTATTTGGTTACCGTATGTATTTTCTTTCGTCTCGGTTACCTTCCCATTAAACCTAGGGTGAGGAGATGTATCAACCATTGCAGTTTAGGGTAAGCTTTAATTCGAAATAGGAAATCTTCAATTTACTGACTCTAAAGGCAGATCATCTCATGATCTCTTTTACTATGCATAGATTCCCGAGTCCCGTAAATGTCATTCTGATTTCTCCGGTTTACAGATAACCTAATCCCTCACAGAGATTTGACGAATTCCTTCAGCTTATCACCCTAGGCTTGTGTTCTTTCAGGACATGCCCAAAGGTATACCTATGAATCTCCATGTTTCAGGCAGACGAGGTATACAATCAAAACATGCATCTAGAACATAGTCTAGGTGAAAAACTTCTGGTCTAAGGAAAGACATACCCAAATAATAAGAGGCTGCTCTAATGATATTATTTGTGAGATTTCCTCATAGAGCCTCTTTGTGGGTCTGTTCAGTGCGAGCTATACCCTTATAGGTCCACTCACGACTTTAGTTAAGACATCTCCATATCTGTAGCTCATGAGGTCTTTACCTTGTATCTGAATACAAGTAGATAAGTCGTGCTAGTCTTACCCGAGATTACTGATCCCCATTTTCAGTGTCTCTAGACTAGGAACATAAAATTAGTAATAAACATCTGGTATCCTTGAATCCTATGATCGTGATCTCATCACAGATACTCAAGAGATACCTATTCTATTCCAAGGGGTTTATCCAGTTACTCATACATAAACAATGATATTGAGACAAAATATGAAACAGGAGAAATAGTGCTTATGATTTATTTGCGACAATATAAAAGGTACACAAATGTCCTAATCTAATCAAAAAATTGTCTCTAGGACATCCATATACTAACAGCAGCTAGGGTTTCTACAGAAACTTTATGTGCCTCATATGTTTAGGTGAATCACCATTAACCTAACCCTAGCCCTAATGACCATTCACTTAAGCCCAATACTCTCTCCTATGTCTCTGCAATTGGATTAGACCATGATTAAGCCCAACTAATTGTCTCACCCTCTCATTAACCAGAACGAGCACCACCCAAGCTCAATTAGTCTATACTAGTCAGCCTTCTTTCTAGTTAAGTGAGAATGGGCTAAGTCCAAGCCCAACTCCTTTCAACATTCCATTTAATATAATTGGATCATATCCAAGAACGCCAAGTCATATGTGATAGCCCAGATGCAGGCTCAGCACATTGGCGTACACGTTTGTGGTCTAGCTATGCCAATGGGTGGATCCACTGAACCCATGGCTCGGCATAATAGGCACATGAGTCGGGTTGTTAGGCCCACGAGCTTTAGGCCTAACCCAAAAGTGGAATGGTCTTTCTCAATCTTATCTTATAAGAATCATATGTCAATGAAGGCCCCAAACTCATGATAAGTGTTGTCATTGAGGTGATTTAGGTGTATGACTCATTAGACCCAATTATCACTTACATGGACAAGCTTGTGCCTTCCTAAATTCTTTATCAGACCCAATGTGTCTAATGACATCACACAGAGCACTAGCAATGCTTTATGGCCCTAGAATTAATCGAATTGATGAAGTGATTTACCTTACTATGATTTATTTATCGTGGGGATCCATCCTTCCATATCATTCATCCACCTTTTAGTCAAAAGTGAGGAAGCAGTACCAATTCTTTGGTGACTAAAAATAGTTTTGCTAGGACAAGGAGTCTTCCTCCGTAAACTCTAATATAGATCCATGAATCCTTCATGATCTCTTACTATTCGTAGATTCCCATGTTTTGTGGAAGCCATATAAGTCCCACCAGTCTTGTGGATAACTAATCCCTTTTAGAGTACGATGAATTCTTTCTAGTTATTCATCTACAGTTCTACCCAAAATATCAGCCTTAGACATAATGTGTGATAACAACCTCGAGTATGAAGATGATTTGCACTACTAAATGACGAGAGACATTACGTATCCAATGATAATTCGACATAGGTTAAGACATCTCATGTCTGCACTCATGAGGTTTGTAAGAACCCACACCGCTAAACTAGAAATTTACATAATTTAATTATGAGTTTAGGAAATAATTTCATAATTGATTTTGGATAAATATGTAAAGAGGATAATAATTAATATTAAGTCACTCTTTTAAAGGAAAGTGTAAACATCGAGTATTTCACGGTATAAATGGTTACCAACGAAGTAATCCGAAAAATAGAAATAAAAATATCAATATTCCTAAAAAATATCTAGGTTAAGAAAATTAAATTTGGGATAAAAATGATAAGCAGTGATGTCAGAACTAATATCAATTATTTCGCAGTATAAAATGCGTAACGGTGAAGTGTCTCGAAAAATTATAATAAAAATATAATAATTCCTAGAAAAATGCCTAGGTTAAGAATATAAAATTTGAGAGCAAAATGATTAGCATAGCTATTAGAACTAATACTGTTAGTTTAAGTTAGTGAACCTATAAATAGCTAAATGGCACTAAACCCTAGGGTATTTTCTAACACATGTCAGCAACCCCATTAGTATTGTGTGACTGCCATGTTGTTGCGACTTTAGCAAGTGTACTAGTCGTACAAGTAATAAAATGATAAGTAAATATCGTTCCCACGAGGATTTGTGTTCAAACACCAACTAACCATTTATAATTAAGTTGAATCAAACAAGAATTCATTGAATGCAATGATAATTGTCACCAAAATTTGAATTATATTTGGAATCAGTAAAATAACTAAAATGTGAATTATAATTTTATAACAAGTAGTAAGGAAATCAATGTCCCTCAACCATAAACTTACGTAAGAATCGATCCAATCATTAATTATCTCCAATGTGATGTCAATCAATCTTCTTCTTATCACTAAGATGTAATTCCTTACTATCTTAGTTGATACATTAATCAAGAAACCCCATTCCCTTGGTAATTCCCTTCTCAATACATACATTAAACATTAAGATTTTAAAGATTACATCAGAGTCCTAGTTCCAATGCCTTGAATAATAGAACACTGATGATGAAATTGCCAGTTACAGAAATAATGTAAACATTCCTGTTCTACACTACTTCCTTAATGGAAAGAATTAACAAAGACACTTTCATATCGTCAAATAAAAGATAATCATAATATTCAATCAACCATACATAAATTCATCTTTGAGTTCCATTGAAATCCAACTACAAAGGACTCTACTCAGACATAGGAACAGAAATAACAAGAGAAGAGGAAAGATCAAACTCCATTGTCATGTTGTTGAATCTTCAATCTTCAATCACAATTACATAAAGTATACTAAAATAATACAAGACTAAGACCTAAGGAATTTGGAAATTCAGAGAATGAAAAGTCAGATCAGATCTATAAAAGATCAGATCTGATCCCCCTTTTTCAAGTGTGAAGACCTCTTGCCCTTTTATAGTTTACAAGTTCAAAAACTGAAATAACATCCAGAAACTGACATGGGCGCTAAAACGTTCATTGTTGGACGTTTTAGCGCTCAACTTGACGGATTCCTAACCGCTTTTAACTGTTCTCAGCGCTAAAACATTTCATCATGACCGCTAAAGCGCACACTTCTAGGGAATTTTGGCATTTTGTTGAACACCAGAGCGCTAAAACGCTTAACTTGACCGTTTTAGCACTTGAGACCGCATCTTTTTGAACAGCAGAGCACTAAAACGTTTGCTTTGGCCATTTTAGCGCTCAGCACCAGCACTTTTTGGCTTCATTTTGCAGCATAGCGCTAAAACCTTTGCTTTGGCCGTTTTAGCGCCCAACACTTGAATTCTTTAATTTCTTCAGAATCTTTTTCCTTCTCTCTTTTGCTTCTTGAGATTCATTTTCCTACAAGAACAATGTAAATTCTCAACACAAACTTCAGAACTTGTATTTAGGACTTTTCAGGACATTAACCCTCTTTTCCATCCATTTAATCACATAAATTAAGCTAATTCATGCTTTAAAACCTTATAATCCAAGGGTTTATCACATGTGTAACAGCCCGTTACGTACCGGTGTTGTTAACATTGATTATGATATTAAGCGCAATTACAATCACAACAGTTCATTTAAAAATGCGAGTAAACTTTTTCCTTTTAATTACGCGAACATTTAAAACAATAATAAAATGTAATGAGTAAAAGCTGTGATCACAACTGAAATCTAAACACGGAATAATTATAAATAATGCCTAACTATCATAAAATGCTTCTCTCACGTCACTAAGGGGTTCCCATAAACTCACTTAGCATAATTCTCACTTTTACGGTTTTTACAAAACTGAACATGGTTCAGTAATATGAACATTGCGAGAGATTAAGTGGTTACAAACCTCTCATATTTTAGTATTTTATTTTTGACTTAATTATCTTTCCAACAACCTATCACAAGCTCCATAAAGTTCTTGTTTGCTCCGGTTATCACCGTTTGAAGTTGGACAAGCAAGGCTGTCAGCCATCCTCAAACAAGGCTCCAAACATCCTCTACTATTTCTGCGATTCTGAAAAAAATACTTCACCAATTGCTCTCAAATTTTTATACAGTAAACTAAACACCCTAAGCTTGAATTTGGCATATCATGGGCCTAATTTGACTAAGAATTGAAGGAGAAATAAATTTCCTAACACAGGTCACCCAACAGCCCCTGCAACAGGGCGTTCCGAATAAATTGGACTCAAATGCCTCTACAGGTCTGCGCACAACTCCATTGGCTACCAAATTTTGATACAATATATTTGACATCTCAATCTTCAAAATGGAGTGTGGAACGTCCCTATTGGACCTCTGGGGAGGGAGATATGTTGTCCCAAAGTTCACCCAAAAACCTTCATTTTATAGAAATTTCGACGGCATCTTCTTTGTTTATTCAAATTATCCCACTTTATCAAAAGTGTGTTATTATCCTCAAATGGTACCTAATAGACAAGGATAGCACTCAAGAACCAGCAATGTCTTCCTGCTCTTACAACCCATCACAATTTATAACAATTGCCTCACTTTAAAATTCATTACTTATATTGTAAAACTTAAACCATTTCAATCACATTATTCCATTTGCATGCATTCTTTGAACATACACATAATCATAACTTAAAATAGGCCTATTGTCCTTTCATCTTACATCAAGCTTCAAGATTACACAAGGTCCAATAATTACAATTTAGAATTCTTTAATGGAAAGCATAATACAATAAGTCCTCCAAATACAATAAAATGAACCTCAATTTACATCATTATAAATATACAACTAGACTTGGGCAAAATGTGGCATGAACAAATATGATAATATGCATAATCCTAAATCTATATACAATGTTCATGCCCTAAGTCTAGACTATGCCAAAATGGCCTCAAAATGCAAAAAGTGCACAAGTCTCCAATGCTCATCCTATGGGCCTCTTGCCCACAGCTCCAGTCCCACTGCTACTACCTGAAATAAATGCCCAACCACGGGGTGAGATATACGAATATATCTCAGTAACCCAAAGGTTCCGGAGATTACTCCGCCTAATGACTCACTCAGATGTAAATCAACAATATATTACAACAACCAAAGAGGGATAAAGCAAGGAATTTAGTGAAGTAGGGATGCATAGGGAGTAAAAATACGATGAAGCTGGAATGGTCAATGCCAAAGCCATGAAACATCCAGCCTATTGGCATCGGCATATAGCCTACGGGTTCTCATCCAAGAAAGTGTTCCCAGAACATCAACAAAGGCACCCTCCATCCATATACACCCGAGACATTCCTAGAGTGCTCCTTAACAGATGACACTCCATGACCCCAGGTCAATTGGAACTCACTCACGGAGACCTATCCAGTGGAAGTTCGTAATGCCCGAAGGCAACAGTCTACTGGTCAGAGACACGGAACATCCTATGTACCCACTATACATACATATATGCATGAACATGTTATAATACATTATTAACATCCACCTCCAACCACTATCCCCATGGGGCATGGTGGAGCACATACGAGGACTAACCCCAGTACCAAAGGATTACCTTGTTGAAGCTCCCTCTCTAGGTAACTCCAATGCAAGGCACCACCAAGCTTGGTCCAACCAGAAATGCATACACACAGGTCATTCCTATTTCAATTATAACCAATAAAAACATACACATAGTTATTCAAGCATTCATGCACTTTTCTCAAGCACTTACCACAATCCTTTTGGTCAAGGACCAACGGCAACCCACCAAGCTCACCGTTTCAAGTTCACGTCCGTGGGAGGAAACCTACAATGATCACACAAGGATCATCAACACAATGGTGCAACCAATCAAAATACAAAGCACCACATACCCACCCACACACAACATGATTCAAATGGGCCAAAAATACCAAGTCATGTCCTTAATTTCATTTCAAGGTTTCCCTAGCTTCCCAAGCTTACCCCAACACCAATTCAATTCCTTAATTTCATTCCATTACCATTTAACATCATTTTTCCCAATTATCTTCCTTTAGGCCAATATCAACACTTAGACATCCAATGGTTCCACTTCCAATTCACATGCATCAAACCAACATACAACATATTTAAACACGATTCACAACCACACAACACCAATCACATGATTTTTACATAATCTTTTCCTTATTTCCCTTGCATGGCCGAATTCTTCATGCTTGTATATCTAGGGATTTCTAATTCATTTCAACACTTTCACACACAATACAATACTATAATTAACTCATACAAATACTCCACAACTCAATTACACAATCCTACCACAATTCCATTTCACAAAGTCTTGCATGCTAACTCAAAATTTGCCTAAAGTTATCAATATTTTCACCAATAATTTTTATGAGTTCAATCATCATAAAACATCATTCTAAGACACTTTTATCTAATACACATTTTCAATTTAAAGTTCCTAACCATATCAATTCATGCATGGAAGCCCTAGGTCTTCAAAATCAAATCCAATGAATCAACCAATAAAATGTGTTGAAACTTACCCACAATCAAGGTCTATGACTCCTCCACACAATACCCAAGCATTGGAGGATCAATCAACTCCAAGACATCAATTTTCCACACAATGGTTGCGGGCATGGGTCCCCTTTTTCTCCCAATCTAGCGAGTTTCATGCCTTGAAAATACCATGGTTGTGTTTAGGAGGTTGTTTACTTAAAGTTTGATGTAGTGGAAGTTGTGTTTTGGTGGAGATTTGGTTGTGTTTTGGTTGAATGAAAATTCAAACCAAAACTTGCACAAATTAGAGGAAGCTGCGAGCTGCAAGGGGAAGGAGGAGAGAAGGAGAAGGTGAATAGGAACTTTGCACATGTGGCATGTTATACTTAAGTGGGGTGGGTCCCTCTGCCACGTCACGTGATTCAAATTAATTTAAAACTCCTGCTTAACCCACTAAACGTCCATTAATTCCTAGACTATTTAGAAACTCCAATTTTTAACATTAACAATTGTTCTTAGTTAGATGAATCCGGAGTTTTCCGGTCGTTCGGTGAAATCACAGTTTTAAGTTGTTATGTGCATTGTGGGCACGCTTCCCCAAAATCCTAATTTCAATTAATTTTCACCAGAAATTATAATTCTTAGTCCTATGTATCATTTTTAACTCATTTCCAAACCTAGAGCTCAAAATTCATTTGGCACGCTTTACGATGTAACTGTACCGCAATATTTTTACCTGGTAAAAATACTATTCATCATTCTTCCAGAAACTTGCTCAACCACTCAATTTTTCATTCTGAATCCATTTCCAGTGTTAGTTTTCCTATTTGAAACCTTCTACTCAAATTTTCTTTCCTAGGATTACGTGTTTGGAAATTACCATTTTACCCTTTTTACATATTTTGGTTCTAAATTCAGGATCTTCACTAATCCTACCCTTTAATCCATATTTTAAATTATAATAATATGTTTTAGAATTACGAGGTGTTATCCATATTTTAAATTATAATAATATGTTTTAGAATTACGAGGTGTTATACCATGGGTGTTCCTTTATAGTGTCTTAGTCTTGCCTCCATGAAAGCTTGCTATTTTCTCACTGAACTTCATCAAGTCTCCATCTTTATCCACTTCTATGCCATGGAATCATCCTCAACCCGCCACAACTTAGGTCTTGTAGAAGAAAAATGTGTCTTTTGAGGTGTTTAATTTCTGTTTGGTGAGGGTGTGAGGGTTGCCACCATTCTTTCTTAGTTAAGAGTAATTCCCTCATTTCTTGGAGCATCAAGGTGCCATCTTGGAGGGGAAAGAACCAAGCTTTCTCCTTGGATTTTCGTGCACCCTTTGGTCAGTGGTTTGGAGCAACTTCAAAACCCTCCAAGTTCCCTTATTTTTCTATTTGGTGAGCCCAATGTATATATCAAACATCCCTCTTGTGTTCATGTGAAAAGAATGACCTTTCATTTGTTCTTCATGATAGAAAGCATGATTTAGGTTAAAATCTGAGTCTTGAAGTTGTTTTGGTGTTTAAAACGTGTTGATATGTTAGTTAAATAACTAAGCAAGTTTGGGAGATCATTGGAGGACAATCATACCTTAAAAACTTAGTTTTCGACATTCTGTGGAAGAAGAATTTGAATACTTTTTGGGCAGTATTCGAATACTTTTTGGAAAAAAAGCAGTAATCGAATACTCGTTGAGGCAGCAGCGATTTAGTTTAGTAAAATCTCGATATCTTGAGCTACAGAGCTCCAAATTTAGTGAGGTTTGGACCTATGTGAAGCTAACACATAAAGCTACAACCCTGTAAAATTGCAGATCCATTGGACAAGTGGATTGATCTCGGTTTGAGTTTGAAATTATTGTTTTGCTGTGCGAAATTCAGTTTGTCACAGTCACTTTGCGAAAAATATAACCAGAGTAATAAAACTCAAATTAAGACATAAAATATGTCCTTGGAAATTTTGTGATGTCTAGTTTAACATAGTAAAATCTTAGAATTTTGGTAAAGAGTTGCAATTGCAATTTTAAAAATGGTAAAGATGGTTTGTGCTTGGGGGCTTTGGGAGAAGCCTGCAGTACGCTAAACGAAAAAGAAAACATGTTCCATTTGACTTGAAATTGTAGGATATGATTATTGATTATGTGTTTGCCATTACACCAGATTATGACTCGCTGGATTGTTTGGTTGTTGGTGACTACATTGATACTGAGTTGGTATTAAATGACTTTACCGATACATGTAAGCTTTTGGTTCTCGCTTTTATCCATTGCTTGTTCCGCCAAACCCCATGGGGGATTGGCTTATGTGCATGGTATGTTTTCTATAAATTATATCTGTTTATGTTATAAGCATTGGATATGCTGTTGAGCTGGATTATAGAATTATATCTGTTTATGTTATGAGTATTGAATATGTTGTTGAGCTAGATTATGATATAGCACATTTTCCATATGTATATGTATTTGGGGTATTCCACGCGAGACGGTAATCCCTGAGCATGTTGGGCCACATGCAAGATGGTAACTCCATGTGTGAAGTACATGGTGGACTCCTTGTACTGTGGGTTGTAGACGTGCGTAATGCCTACATTTTATTCTCTGGCCAGTAGGATACATACACACATGACATGGACATATGCGTCATTGCACATTCATTTGATATATTGCATGGCATGCTATACTACATTGTTTACATCTATAAATGGTCCAATATAGTCATTCTCCTTATCTTGTTATTAGTCTGTTTCTTTATATACTGTTTGCACTATTTTAGAACTTATATTATATATGTAAGTTAGCTTGGGGTGGAGGATCCCCTGAGGACTCCTTGTCTTACTGAAATTTCTGTTAGAAAAAGTTAATCCATCATGAGGATTAGCCTTGTTTATTTATATAAAATAGTATATTGCTTCCACGATTAATTCTTGCAAGCTGTGCTTAAATATCATTTGTGTGTTAATACACCGGCTGCAAACAGGGTGTTACAAGGTTTATATCTTACATCTCCATGTATAAGTAACCTATTGTCGTGCAAGTTTGCTTGAGATGACCAACACCCTTTATTGGTGACTCTAGACTATGAATGGTTTTAGAGTATAGTCATATAGTGAATTTGAGTCCTCATGATCATAATCTTATCATAGATCCTCAAGATACACCTGTACTATTCCAAGACATAACATGAAGTAGATATAATATACTTTAAATGAATAAACGTCAAATATCATAAAATACTCAATAGTATTTAAAATGTCTTCTGACTCTAAGATTGTCTCTAAAACACTTACTAATACTAAAATATATAACTCAAGCTTTTGAATTTAGTAAGATTTTTTTACAAAGGATAATTCGTATGGAAAAATCAAGAGTTCCATTTAATTGCAAACAACTTTATCATTCTCTTTTAAATGGAGGAATTAATTCTTAATTTTAAGTAGAATTTTCTTTTTGTATTTTTGTTTTATTAGAGTATTTCTATCAGTATAAATATCACGATGTTGTCTACTAAATATATATATATATATATGCTGTCATAATAAAATAGTAAGGGCACGTTTGGTTGAAGAGAAATTTTTATGAATCATAGGGAAATATGATTAGTAGAGAATGGTTGGAAAGTGAGTTTGGTAGGAAAATATAAAAACAGTTGTTTGGTAGAAAAAAAATTTACTGAAAAAATTAGGTAACTTTTGTAAAATCTATGTTTGGCTTTTGGTAAAATATAGATGGACACCCAATTTGGTTTTACATAGATAACCGGAAATACCTCCTCAGCAAAGGGTTTTTTTGGCCGGCTATCTGGCTTCAAAATCATGGACAAACTGGTTTGCAAGCAAAGGAATTTAGGTAGGTAAATTATGAACCTCTCTCAACCAAACATGGACATTCAATTTTTCCACTTCACATTTGCCTATCAATCTCCTCAAAAACCTCCAATTGTTTATCTAGAATTATGTGTTCCACCGATATCGTATGACACAGAATACAGTATATCATACGCATCGATATCTTAATTTTAAAAAATATTACATTTTAATATATTAGAACATATTTTGAAATTAAATAATATTTTTAATATAAATAATATAATTTTCATTCGATATACATAATAACCTATAATAAATCATATAATCAATCAAATATTTAAATTACATAATATAAATGTAAAACAAAAATAATTTTTCATGCCTTGTTAAATTTTCATTTCAAATTTTATAACAGAAAATATTTGATTTATAAATTAATTTTTTATGTTAAGTTAAAAAGATAAAATAAAATAAGTTTTGGATTGGAAAAAAAATGTCAGAAAATATTGACCGCCGCGTGTAATTTCCAACACATATTTTTCTTTCCAAATAATGTGTCCGTACTTCCCAGTGTAGAACTACCGTGTATAATTGTTCTGTTCTGTTTTATTTCCTCAATGTTCATCATCGGATTAGATTTTTAGATTTTTTTTATAATAATGTTATTTATTACCGTGTACATTCTATTTTTTCTTTTGTGATTCAATGTATTTAAGACATGAATAATGTGGAACGGTAAAATGCTCATCTCATTAAAGAAAAAAAAAATACTATAACGCGATGATGATTTATTTATCAATTAGCTAATAATTTTTATATTTCTAATTGATTAAAATAGTTTAATTTTAATTAAAAGGCATATACTGAACTTAACAAATTAAAACCTAAACTAAAATATCAAAGGTCTAAAAATTACAAACATCGTATAAACTTACGGGGTATAATCTTTGGGTCCCTCTTTTCTCATGTTGTAAGAGAAAGAATTCTCTTACTATAGACACAATAAGTGATGGGTCTCACCTCTCATTACAAAACAAAAATAAAAAAAGTTGTTGCACACATTTCGATGTCTCTCTAGTAGGAGAAAGAATTCTCATGTAACATGAGAATTCTTTTCCCCATAATCTTTTTAGTTTATGAGATTATATTTTCTTATGCAACAGGAGATATTTATCTCATGTTGTACTCACAATTTTACGTGAATCCCATTGCACGGGAAAAGAGAAAAAAAAATAAAATAAAATGGGACTCATATCTTTTTGAGTGTGTAGGAGATACTTGTTATCTCGTATGATGATATTAATATTTTTCTTAGTTTATTCGTCCTGTGAGATCGTGTACTTCACTTTCACATGCATCATGTGCACATCACGTGACTGAGCAACTTTTTCTTTCTTGGCTAGTGATTTATGGCTGATACCCGAACATTTTGCTTTTGATTCCTTACCAATAATATCAGCCATAACTTCTTTTCTGGTTACTTTTACATGCTTGATCCACTTCCATTATTGGCAATTAAAAATGCATTGTACATTAGATAGTGGATTGTAATGTCTCCCTGCTTCCCACCAAGACAGAATAAACTGTGGAACTACATAACGTATAGAATAAAATAAATTAAATAACAATAAAAATTGGTACCAAACTCAATATTCCCTTTTTGGTTCTCTACAAAATTCCACATGCTGCAAGCTCGAACTTACAAAACTGTATTAACTACACGCACATCAACATCCCATTACATCATTTTCATTCTCTATCCCTAAATTGGATAACTTGTTATCTAGATTCACTTCACTTCAGCATCTCATTAACATGTCTCCATATGTAATCTAGTACATATTTCTCAGTCCCTCTATGTTCTTTTATACATACTGTGGATGAGATGATTTTACAACGGAATAAGTTATATTTTCAATTTTAATTGTTGATTTTAATTATATTTAACTATTTTGATTTATTAGAGTCGTAAGTCGTGAGATGCAAATAAATTAATTACTAAAATTTAATAAATTTCTTATTCTTATACTGGTGTGTAAATAACCCACCTCACACCCACACATAATAGCACGAACTCTCATTTTTCATTACAACCGTTGATTTTCGTATATTTAATAATTATAATTTAGTGAGGTATACTCATAAATTAATTACCGATGCCCAATAAATTGAGTTAAGGGGACGATTGAGAGAATGCAGGTGTGCTTTTAATCTTTAAAGTTCCTTGCAACTTGGCCCTGATCACCTCCACCATGTGCGCTAGATTCTTTGGCACCAATCCGAGGGACGCAATAGAATTATATAAAATTACCACAAGTAAAATGATTATATTAGTCCCTCAAAAATAAAAATTACCACAAATTTTTCAAACATACATTTCGTTAGTCAAATTAGTCTCTGACACCGTTTTGCTCAATAATTTTTTTAATTAAAGGAATGTATGTATTAAAGACATAAGTAATAATTCTCATCTTTCAAGAACTAATATGATATCTTTTAAGAATTAATTAAGAATTTGATGTTTCTCATATTATAAAAGATAAAATTATATGAGAAGAGGGAATGGGTTAGAGTGCGTGCTCAACACACGCGCGCGAAATTATTTCTCTGTTAGGGCAACGCAAAAATGAACGGAACGAATGACAAACACGGTGGATCAAATCTCACTGATACTCTGATGGACTGTATGAGGAAGAGTGTAAAGAGAGCAAAGAACGGGGAGGAGTTTTCCCCTGATTCCTCGAATAGAGGAGCTAGCTTGGGCAATTTGCTGGACCGATTCCCATCGGGTAAACCCAAATCTTTTGCAGAAGCTCTTCGCCAGGAAGGAAGCGTACTAGGGGAGGAAGACTCATGGCATGAAGAGCATGAAGAGGAAGAAGGTGAGCCCCTGGACCCTAAGCTTGGTGTTATAAATGAACTGGGCTTCCAAACCATTTATGGGGAGGATGGATCGGTTCGCTTTCGCTGTACAAAGGAAGCAAAACAGAGACTCAGAGCTCCCTGGAGAAACGCGATTATTGTGAAGCTTCTGGGGAAAAGGGTTGGAGTCATGTACATGAAGACGAAGCTGGGAAATCTATGGGCGAAATCTAGTTCCATTACAGTAGCGGACCTGGGCAACGATTTTTTTTTTCTGTAAAATTCTCAAGTTTAGAGGATCTGAACCTGGCTTTGAACGGAGGTCCATGGGTCCTAATGGGGCATTATTTGGCAATCAGAAAATGGGAGCCTTTCTTCAATCCCCACAAAGCAAATATTCATCGGGTGGCAGCTTGGATTCGGCTTCCAGGTATTCCTCTGGAATTCTGTGTAATTCCTGTTTTGAAGCTTATTGGAAACTCTATTGGTAAAGTCCTAAAGATTGACAAAACTACATCTTTGGGGGATAGAGGGAAATTTGCGAGATTATGTGTTGAATTGGACCTATCTAGTCCGTTGAGAGGAGAATTTATCCTGGAGGAAGAGGTGTTTAAGGTGGAATATGAAGGCCTCTATCTGATCTGTCTTCAATGTGGAAAGTACGGTCATAATTCTGAAACATGCCCGGATGCTGTGGAAATTGATGAGTCCAACAAGACTAAAGAACCGATGACAGAAAAAGAGGTAAATACTGCTAACTATGGCGTGGGACCGTGGATGGTGGTTCAGAATTTTTTTTTTCCAAAGAGTCAACAGAGCAAGAAAGTAGAAGGCAAAACAGATAGAGTCTTTGGAGAGGATATCTCAAATAAAAAAGGTGTTAGTCAAAAGAAAAGAGAGACAGGGAGTGCGTCCGATTCTCTAGGGGTGATGAAGTCAAATATTAAGGTGGCTGAGAGTTCCAAGATTATTGTGAGCAAGGAGAATCAAGGGAATAGTCCTTCCAAAGAAAATCCCAAGCGGGTTAACAGAAAATCCTCATCTGCTCAGAAAAGAGTTGCTGGCAAGGCAACTTACAAACCAAAGATTCCTGAAATCCCAGAATCTTTTATTTTCACATCTGAGGAAAAGTCAGGTGGAAACAGCCCTAAAGCTCTAGAGCTCCCTTCATCCAGTAATTCTTAAACCAGAAACCCCTAAAGCAGGCCCAATCTGTGCCTGTTGGGGACATTGAGACGGTGCCTAAATCCATTGGAACAGAAACAGCGCAATGTGTTCAGAGTTCTGCTTCTAATCTTAATGACAAGACTGAGGAAGTTACTAGTTGTAAGTTGAATGTGGAGGACTGTAAGCCTTCGGATATAGATATTTCCAATTCCATTAGTGAGTTAATGCTGAAACCTGAGGAACCTCCTGATAAAGATTGTGAGGATGAGATGGAGATAGAAGTGAAGATTCCAACCAGTGATGAAGCAGTTCATATGCAAGAGAGTGATCAGGGACTCTGCAACCCTGATAATTCTGATTTAGTTACCCAATGAATTTTCTTGTTTGGAATTGTAGGGGTGCAGCAAAGAAAACCTTCAGAACATCCCTTAGTAATTTCACAAGAAAGCATAAGATTGACTTGGTAGCAATCTTAGAACCTAGAATCAGTGGGGCAACTGCTCAGAAGAAGATCAAGCAACTTGGTTTCAACAGATTCGAGTTAGAGGAAGCTGTGGGTTTTTCAGGTGGAATCTGGATTCTGTGGAAAGATGAATTAGTTGAGATCGAGTTTATTGAAAAAAAAGCCAATTCATTCATATGGCTGTTTCAAATAATGCAGGAAGTAATTTCCTCTTGACAGTGGTCTATGCCAATCCTAGAGAGGATATCCGGGAAGAGCTGTGGCCTAACCTTATGAGAATAAGTAACAATGTGAATGGTCCCTGGGTCACGATGGGGGATTTCAATGAAATAGCTTCGATTAAGGAAAAAAAGGGGGAGCCCCAGTCAATATTGCTAGATGTCTGAAATTCACTGCTTTAATCAGTGATTGTAAGCTTATGGATCTCGGATGTAGAGGGTCTATGTTTACCTGGAGGGGTCCTAAATGGCTTCACCTTGATAGAGTTTTTAAAAGACTGGATAGAGTGTGTGTGAATGCAGACTGGAGAACTGCATTTGAGGACGCTGAAGTGAGAGCTTTGCCCAGGCTCAATTCTGATCATAACCCTTTGCTTCTATCCTTGGCTCCGAAAGAGGTTTTCAATAAAGATAGGCCTTTCAGATTCTTGGTGGCTTGGCTTGAGCATTCGTCGTTCCCTCATTTTCTCCGTTTCATTTGGAAGTCTCATCTTCAAATTAACCAGAGTCTTTAGGAATTGGTTAATCCTTTGAAGTCTTGGAATAAAAGGGTCTTTGGATGTATTCAGCTTAGAAAAGATTTCCTCCTAAAAAAGCTCCAGGAAATTCAAAGGAATACCAATCACCTCTTGGACCACTTTAATTCTGATCTTGATAAGGCTCTGCAAGAGGAATTGAACAGGGTTTTGCTCCAAGAAGAAGCTATTTGGTTCCAAAAAGCGAGGTGCAATTGGATTAAAGATGGAGATCACAATACTAAGTTCTACCATACTACCACCATCATCAGAAGAGCTAGGAATAGAATCCTAGAATTGAAGAATGATGAAGGTCATTTTGTTAGAGAAGAAGAAAATTTGAAGAAGCTCATCCTTGGTTTTTTCAATAACCTTTTTGCAGAAGAGAATGTTCAGAGACCCTGGGTTGACACAAATTTTAATTGGCCTGTTCTTCTTGAAGCTGAAAAGAAGCTGCTCAATGATCCCATCTCGGATATGTTGATTAAAGAGGCATTTTTCTCCATGGGTAGCCTAAAAGCTCCGGGTCCTGACGGTTTTCCAGCTCTTTTCTTTCAGCATAATTGGGAGCTACTGAAGAATCAGGTTGTTATGTGTGTTAACCAGATATGGAATAATCCAACTGATGTGAGAGATCTTAATAAAACCTTCCTTGTCCTTATTCCGAAGTTGAAAAATCCTGAGAAAATTTCCCAATTTCGGCCTATTGCGCTTTGTTCTGTGCTTTATAAGGGCATCAGCAAAATCATTGTGGGGAAGTTGAAACCTGTCCTGACTAAGCTCATATCCCCTCAACAGGTGAGCTTTGTTCCAGGCAGGCACATCCAGGATAACATTGCAATTGCTCAAGAGATGGTTCACTCTATGAACAGGATGAAAGGCAAAAAAGGCTTTTTCACTATAAAGATTGATCTCGAAAAGGCCTATGATCGAATGTCTTGGAGCTTTATTCATAAGGTGCTGATTGAGATCAATCTTCCGGATCAGTTAGTGAATCTTATTATGCAATGCATCTCAACTACTGAGCTGGATATTCTCTGGAATGGAACCAAATCAGGTAGAATATCTCCCAGCAGAGGTCTAAGACAATGGGACCCCATCTCACCCTATATCTTTGTCTTATGTATGGAAAAACTGTCTCATTTAATAGCTGACTGTATAAATGACAACATGTGGAAGCCAATGAAAGCTGGGAAGGGTGGTCCGAGTATCTCTCATCTGCTTTTCGCAGATGACCTCCTTCTTTTTGGTGAAGCTAATATCTCCCAGATTAATACTGTTATGAATTGCCTTTCAAAGTTTAGTGATATGTCTGGCCAAAAGGTAAGCTACCCCAAATCAAATATCTTCTTCTCTAAAAATGTAACACCCCAAATTCTAACAATTTATAATAGCATAAATAATTTCAATAATTTTTGTAAATAACAGCGAAAGTTCAAAATAATCAAATTTGGAAAGTGTTACCGCCGCACTTGTACTATGGACAGGTGCAAGGCTAAATTTATTACATTAAAAATAAAACCAAAGACTAAAGTTTAAATAAAGGAAATATGTCTTATGCATTTATTTAAATCTCATAAAATTTCTAAACTTAGAAACTAGCTAGGAATATAATATCCGAGTCGTGATCCTCGCTGCCCACAGCTAGCCCCATCCTTTGCAACATGCTTCACTGAAAATCTGCTCCCCCGTGAAGGATCATTGCAGTTAAACAAACACAAAAGTCAGCAAAGCTGGTAATCCAAATCCGATATACAAAAATAAATAAATAAATAAATAAACAAAAAGAATATAACTCATGATAATCCAATAAAATAATATAACTCAAAAATTCGAATCAAATGTCAACTTGTTATTAATTATATTAATATTTATTTAATCCATTTAGTCTATTTAGTGGGAAGAGAACCATGGTAGACCCGGGGAACCCTGCCAGTCTACCCTGTGACCCGGGAAACCCTGCCAGTCACAAACAAATCACTTTGGCCATAATCAATTCACATCTTCCTAGTGTGCACACCTCTTCCCAAAGTTGCTACTAGTATCCCGGGGAACCCTGCCAGACACCACTTTGGGAAGAACAGATATAATCATTTTCACATCAGTTTCACATCGGAGGCATAAAGCCCAAAAGTTGTGTTCATCACTTTGGGAGGTACCATCCCAAAGCTATCCTCCCACTATTAATTTTTTTTATACAAACATAACAAAATTCCTCAATTTATTTCAAATATATGTAATATCTATTTTCTGCAACTAACAATTAATTTCTAATTTATCAAAACATATATATATTTTAGTGCCTCAATTTATAAAATAAAGCACAGGATTCAAAAGAAACAATTGTAACTAACAACATATACTGAAAGCATGTATTTGAAATAGGTTGATCACGTAAACCGAGAAAAATATCATTGCAAATATATGCATATAAGCAAAAGTGAAGGACATATTAATTTGCAAATTGAAAGAAACCAATCAGGCATCTAATTTAATGGAAAGTGACGCACAAAAATCGAGAAGGAGAGTTTTGTTTTGTGAACAATGTTTACATATATAAAAGCAACGACAATTTGAATTCAATTTAAAGAATTGCACAGAAACCGAAAGAAATTTGCAACGAAGTGTAACTATGATATATATTTAGGATCATAATTATCCTATCAAAATTCATATAAAATTAACCTAAGACTTCTAAGGATTAGGATTACACATACCAAATTTTACATAAAATAAATATAATCTAAAAATACCTAGGGATTAGGATTACACATACCAAATTTGACATAAAATATAATCTAAAAATACCTAGGGATTAGGATTACCTGGTCTCTGTTTTCGCTAACTTTTAGAAGAAAAGAGTAATTTAGGGCAGAGAACCGGTTGATAAAAAAATATAAAGATTGAAAATAATTAAAATAAACTTTTTGGAGTGAGAAGAGAAAGAGAGTAGCAGAGGAGAGTGAATTGGTTTGGTTAGGCTAGGTCTCTATTTATAGTTGAAGTTTAGGGCTTATACATTACTGACTCAATGCTGACTCATCATATCTAAACAATTTATGTTTGTTGAGTCATCATATCTAAACAATTTATGTTTGTTGACTCATCCTAATCCAATCAAACATTACCAATCAAATAATCAAACATTAAAGCATAATGATCAATCAAATAATAACAATTTATCACCCATTATTATTATTACTAATTTATAATTTATTACTTTTATTAATTTATTGTATTATAAATTACTATTATTTTTCTGGGATATTACAAAAAATGTCTCCCCTGAGCTTGCTAATGCCATTGTTGAGATTAGTGGCTTTGCTCATACGAGGAATATTGGTAGATATCTGGGGTACAGAATGAAACATGGTCGTGTAAGTAAACAGCACTATGGAGAGATCATGGACAGGGTTGATGGCAGGCTGCAAGGTTGGAAAAAAAGCTGCCTGTCAATGGCAGGGAGAATGACACTTGCCAAATCGGTCATCTCTGCTATTCCTAGTTTCCATATGCAGAGTAGCCTCCTCCCAAAAGGAATTTGTGATGATATAGAGAAGATTCAGAGGAGTTTCATTTGGGGGGAGTCTGAGAATCAAAGGAAATTCCATGCTGTTAGTTGGGAGCAACTTAAAATGGGAAAAAGTCAAGGTGGTTTGGGAGTTATCAATCTTAGAAGGCAGAATGAAGCTTTTCTCCATAAGTGTGCCTGGCGGTTAATTAATTCCCCGGACCAGCTGTGGGCTCAAGTTCTTGGGGCCAAATATGGTAGAAGAAAAGATTTGCTGAAAGAGGCTGTCTCGAAACCATATGACTCTCATTTATGGAAGAGTCTGTGCAAAATTTGGCCAGATATGACAAGAAATCTCTCCTGGCAGATTGGCAATGGCAAGCAGGTAGATTTCTGGATGGATGATTGGGTTGGTTGTAAAGCTAGTCTTCTTTCTTTAGCCATCAATCCTCCAACATCTGATACTGTTGACTGCAAAGTAAATCATAGTATGTTTTCCTCAGAAGCGGGTTGGAATGTTCCTTTCCTCATGCACCATTTTGATAGCAGTATAGTAAATCAGATCATGGCTATCCCTCACCCTGATGGTGAAGCGGGAGAGGATTTTGTGTGCTGGAGAAATACGATTCCAGGTCAATCCTTAGTTAAAACTGCTTACAACAACCTTTCTAATTTGAATCCTGGTCTAAGTGTCAATAGTTGGGACCAGATATGGAGCTGGAAAGGTAAAGAGAGAGTTAAAGTGTTTATGTGGAGGATGTACCATGGCAGGATGCTAACCAAAGACTTTATCAGTAAATGGAGTGGATCCTCTAACTGCTGCCCCTCGTGCCCAGAAGATGTAGAAACTAATCTTCATGCTTTCAGAGACTGTGTTAAAGCAAAAAAGGTTTGGTATTTACCTTTATTTCAACCTCTTCCTCTGGGCTTTTTCTCCATGGTTTGTTTCAAAGAGTGGATTTCTCTTAATTTGAATGTGAGGAAGACTAGGGTCCAAGACTGGAGGGATTTGTTCTTTATTGCCTGTAATTTCTTATGGTATTGGAGGAATAAAGAACTCCATGATGGTTCAGCTAAAAGACCTGAGGACCCCTCTCTTGATCTCTTAGAATTAGTAAGGGAATCAGGATGCTGTAGAAAGCTCAAATTACAGTTTGAGAACATGAGCCCCTACATTGAGCCCTCCACTGTTTGGAATGCTCCATCGCAAGCTTTCCTAAAACTGAATGTGGATGTTGCTGTGTCCTTTGAGAAAGCTGCTTGCGGAGGTTTGTTGAGAGATTGGAAAGGAAACTGGATCTGTGGGTTCACTGCCTTCATTGGAAATTGCTCATCTTTACAAGCCGAGCTTTGGGCTATTTTTCACGGTTTGAATTTTGTTTGGAATTCTGGTTGGAAGAATATTATCCTAGAATCAGATTCGTCTCAAGCTATTGGTCTTCTTACCTCTTCTGGTAATGACTCTCGAAAGTTACCTCTGGTAACTAAGATTCGAGCTGCTCTCAATAAGGATTGGTCTGTCTTGTTGAAGCATATTCCCAGGACTTGCAACTCCTGTGCTGATTGGTTAGCAAAGAAAGATTTGGATGATCCTTTTGGTGTCACCACCTTTTCATCCCCTCACTTTGAACTCCTCAATTTGCTTGCTGCTGATATGCTGGACCCGGGTAGCTCAAGGCTTGCTGCTAGTCGTTAACTCTGTTCTGTTTATAGTTTCTATTCTTTTGTTGTCGTTAGTAGTTTTTTCTTTTCTGCTATTTTGTTTTAGTTTCTGCTATCTGTCTTTTATTTTGCTGTTTTCTGTTCGTGGGGTTTTTACCCCATGACTTAACCAAAGAAAAAAAAAAAAGATAAAATTATCTCCTACACACATATAAAAATATGTAAAGTCCATATAGGACTACGTGAAGAGAAAAAAAAGAAAAACATAAAACTCATACCCTTTTATGTGTATGTAAAAGATAATTTTATCAACTATAAAATAAAAAGCATTAAACCCATTAATTAATCTATTTAATCACCTATTACTCCAGTCACATGGTGTAAAATTTGAAAATGAATCCTCTCGTCACATGAACTGAGACGATATTTAATTGATCATAAGTAAATTAATGGTATCAATCAGTCCCAGTGAACTACCAGTGATAAAACCACAACATTCAGAGAAAAGAAGGAACTCTCTCATGAAGATGCTGATTAAGTATTCAATGCAGCAAGAGCCATGCAGAATTACACTGGCCTTAAATCACAAGTCATGTATCCATGACCTTGGCAATGAAGATCTAAATATTTGGTGGAGCAATATTTTCTCCCTTTTGCCTAGCTTGTTTACACCATAGCCTCTGAAAACACCTAATTTACATGCTTCTCGTCCTTCTTCTACAGCTCTTTTCCTCACAGCTTTCAATAAAGCTGAACCTTGAGGAGTTTCCCTGCTTTCAGCTTTTTCAGTTTCACATGCCACCTTGTTTATTTCCTCTGCTCTTTTTTCAAGTTGATTCTTGGCTCCTTCAGGATTGGTGGTGCCTGCACAATCATTATGATCATTACTTCCCCACCATTTGTTTGAAATAGTTGATAAGCCTTCTGATGGAAACCCAAACTTAAATTCATCCATTGTTGTCATTCCTTTGGTCATCCCTAAGTTAGGCGAATTTTGTGCACGCCCACTTTCTACACTCTTGTTTCCTCCTTGCTGATGCGAATTGTGAAGCACTGTAACACCTTGTGCTTTGGCCCTCTCATCATTCGTTTGTTGCAAAACACTGCAGTCAAACATCAGATAAATGTAAACCAGTTATAAAGATTAATAAAACAGGTTAGAGAGTCTATACCTATTATAGTCTATACACAGCATGGATGTTGCCACTGAATACACTACAAGTATAAAGTTCAAATGTATCCATGCTACTGATATAAAAGTTGAAAACATCTCACAATTTAAACTTTTTTTAGATTCAATCACTTCACATTCACACAATAAAACCGGAACAATGAAAATAAGAAAAGCATAACATATGAATAACAAGGAATATATATTGGCTCTTTTATAAAAACAAGAAATTTTATTAGTAATGAGAAAGAAGTATAAGAACAAACGATAAGATAAAAGGCAAACACTGGTTTACAAGGCTCCTTGACTTGCGAGGGTAGGAGTGAGGGTCAATTGATCGTAGCCTTACCCTTGCATTTTGACAAAGAGATTGTTTCCTAAACTCAAACTAGTGACCTTCCGACCAATCTTACTACTATTCCAAGGCTCGCCCTCTAAGAACAAATGATAACATAACCAAGGAAAAAAAAAAAAAACACGAAAGCACAACAGATAAGCAAAGCGCTTTCCTATCTTTGCTTATACAACAAAGAAAGCCCTCCAAAATGACCATTATCTGATTTGTGAACCGCAAAGAAGCCAATAAGACCGCTTTAGCCCATTAAAGAGGCATCCACAAGAAAATATCCTTGAAATTCTAGCATTCTTCTCCAACAAAGGAGCAATAGACATCAGATAACAACATAAATTTCTTATAAAAAAAAGCGTGGCAAGATGATTAAGACATTACGATCAGATCGTGGTGGTAAATATCTGAGCTATGAGTTTCAGGATTATCTGAGAGAAAATAGAATTCTCTCGCAGTTTACTGCACCTTACACACCACACCAAAATGGTGTCTCCGAAAGGAGAAACAGGACCTTGTTAGACATGGTCAGGTCTATGATGAGTGAGACTCAACTTCCAAAATCGTTTTGGGGATATGCCTTAGACACAGCGGCATACCTTCTAAATAGGGTACCGTCTAAATCTGTTCAGACCACACCATATGAGATATGGAATGGTAAGAGACCCAACCTGAGTTACCTCAGGGTATGGGGATCGCCAGCTTATGTCAAAGCGTTGGCATCAGACAAGCTTAGTGCTAAGAATACTAAATGTCTATTTGTGGTGTATCCCAAAGGTACTAAGGGATACTACTTTTACTCCATGGATGAACACAAGGCGTTTGTGTCAAAGAATGCTGAGTTCCTTGAGAAGGATTTGATCTCTCAAGGAGCCAGTGGGAGTAAGATTGATCTTGAAGAAGTTCAAGAACCACATGAACAGATTGAAGAACCCGAGTCTGCTCCGCAGGCGACATTCTCCAATGGAGAAGTAAACACACAACTCCGTAGGTCAACGAGGGTCATCCATCCACCTGAGAGGTTTGGGTTTGTGATTGAGAATCAGCAAACCGTCGAGGATGATGAACCAGGTAACTACGAAGAGGCAGTCAAGGATGTTGACTCTTCTAGATGGCTTGAAGCCATGGAATCTGAAATGGATTCGATGTATCAAAACAAGGTATGGACCTTGGTTCCTAAACCGCAAGGAATAGTTCCTATCGGTAACAAATGGGTCTTTAAAAGAAAGACTGATGCAGATGGCAACGTTCAGACCTACAAAGCTAGGTTGGTTGCGAAAGGGTATCGTCAAAGACAAGGAGTTGACTATGATGAGACTTTCTCGCCTGTTGCCATGATCAAATCTATTAGGATCATGCTTGCAATGGCGGCATATCACGACTATGAAATTTGGCAAATGGATGTCAAGACCGCCTTCTTGAATGGGTTCTTGAAGGAGGAAGTGTACATGACACAACCTGAGGGCTTTGAAAACAAAGATCAGGAGCATATGGTATGCAAACTTCAAAGGTCGATATATGGGCTAAAGCAAGCATCAAGGAGTTGGAATATTCGTTTTGATGAAGTCGTTAAGAGTAACGGTTTTATCAAGAACGAGGATGAACCTTGTGTTTACAAGAAGGTTAGTGGGAGTAATGTCGTCTTCCTGGTACTTTATGTAGATGACATATTGTTAATAGGAAATGACATCCCCACATTACGAATAACGAAAGAGTGGCTTTCAAAAAGCTTCACCATGAAGGATTTGGGAGAAGCGACCTTTATACTTGGTATAAAGATCTATAGAGATAGATCCAAGAGGCTGCTGGGTTTATCTCAATCCACGTATGTTGACAAGATGCTAAAGAGGTTTAGCATGGAAGGGTCGAAAAGGGGTTTTCTTCCCGTCAGTCATGGGGTACATCTTTCAAAGGCTATGTGTCCTAAGTCACAGCCTGAGAAGGATCGCATGAGTGGAATTCCATACGCTTCGGCTATTGGATCCATCATGTATGCCATGATATGTACGAGACCAGATGTCTCATATGCTTTGAGCATTACGAGCAGATACCAGTCGGACCCTGGAGAGGGTCACTGGACAGCAGTCAAGACCATCCTTAAATACTTAAGAAGAACTAAGGATGCGTTTCTGGTCTATGGTGGGGTTGATGAGCTAACAGTGAAAGGGTTCACTGATGCCAGTTTTCAGAGTGACAAAGATGACTGCAAGTCACAGTCAGGGTTCGTATTCACCTTAAATGGTGGGGCAGTATCTTGGAAGAGTTCCAAGCAGGAGACAACAACGGATTCAACGACAGAAGCTGAATATATAGCTGCTTCAGAAGCAACTAAGGAGGCCGTGTGGATCAAGAAGTTCATATCTGAACTTAGGGTGGTTCCAAGCGTGGATGAGCCCATACAGTTGCTTTGCGACAACACTGGAGCCATTGCGCAGTCAAAGGAACCTAGGTCTCATCAAAGATCTAAGCACGTGCTCCGCAGATATCACCTGATTAGAGAAATCATTGATAAGATGGATGTAAAGATGGATTATATTCCCACAGATGATAACCTAGCCGATTCTCTGACAAAGACTGTTTCTCAGAGAAAACATGATAGTCATTATGAGGCTTTGGGTATACGACTTAGGTCTGATTGGCTCTAGGCCAAGTGGGAGCTTGTTAGTATATGGAAGTCCTAGAGACAATCTTTTATTTAGATTAGGACATATGTGGACCTTTGTATTGTCGCAAATAAATAAAAGCACTATTTATCCTGTTTCATATTTTGTCTCAATATTACTGTTAATATTTTATATGAGAAACTGGATAAACCCCTTGGAATAAAATAGGTATCTCTTGAGTATCTGTGATGAGATCACGATCATGAGGATTCAAGGATACTGGATATTTATTCCTAATTTTATGTTCCTAGTCTAGAGACACTGAGAATGGGGATCAGTGATCTCGGGTAAGACTAGCACGACTTATCTACTTGTATTCGGATGCAAGGTAAATACCTCATGAGCTACAGATATGGAGATGTCTTAACTAAAGTCGTGAGTGGACCTATAAGGGTATAGCTCGCACTGAACAGACCCACAAAAGAGACTCTATGAGGAAATCTCACAGAGAGTATCATTAGAGTAGTCTCTTTATATTTGGATATGTCTTTCCTTAGACCAGAAGTTATTACCTAGACTGTGTTCTAGAAGGCATGCTTTGACTGTATACCTTGTCTGACTGAAACATGAAGACTCATAGGTATACTGTTGGGCTTGTCCTGAAAGAGCACAGGGCTAGGGTGATAAGCTGAAGGAATTCGTCAAATCTCTGTGAGAGATTAGGTAATCTGTAAACCGGAGAAATCGGGATGACATTTACAGGGACTCGGGAATCTATGCATAGTAAAAGAGATCATGAGATGATCTGCCTTTAGAGTCAGTAAATTGAAGATTCCCTATTTCGAATAAAGCTTACCCTAAACCGCAAGGGTTGATACGCTTCCTTACCCTAGGTTTTATGGGAAGGTAACCGAGACGAAAAGAAATACATACGGAAACCAAATATGTGTAATAGGATGATCAAGTCATTAATCTAACTAGCTCTGGGGCAACAAAGCATTGCTAGTGCTCTGTGTTGTCATTAAATGGGTTGTGGGCTTGTTGGGCCCGAGCCCATTTATGTCAGTGGCTATGTTGGACCTAATGGGTCACACACTAACACCTTAATGTCATGATGATATAACATTAAAGGTATTGGGCCTAATAATGGTTGTTAGCCCAAGATGAAGTTTGGAAGCCCACCTAAGAGGGAGAGGGCGCATGGTATTGTTAATGGGCTTAGATGGTCCAAGACATTACTAATTAATTTAAGAGTAAACACCCTTTTTAGTCCCTGTCAATATCTACGAAGTCCTTTTTAGTCCCTGGCAATAAAAAAGGACCAAATTGGTCCCTGAAATTACAAAAAAAGGGCCATGTTAGTCCTTATGTCAACTCCCAAATATGTAGAGTGGCCCTTTTCTTGTACTTTCAGGGACCAATTTGGTCCTTTTTTATTGCTAGGGACTGAAAATGACTTCGTAGATATTGTCAGGGACTAAAAAGGGTGTTTACTCTTAATTTATTTAGTTAAATTAATTATCAAATATTTAAATTTTGAATTTGAAATTTGAATTTTGAAATTTGAATTTTGAATTTTCAATTTGAATTTTGAAATTCGAATTTTGAATTTTCAATTTGAAATTTGAAATTTGAATTTGAATTTTGAAATTTGAATTTTGAATTTGAAATTGAATTTAGAATTTAAATGTTTGAACGTTTGAATTTAAATGTTTGAATTCGAATTTGAATTGGCTATGAAAAGTTGTTTCTTAACAAAAGGATAAGATGAGATCTTGTTGAAACAAATCCCTTGTATCAAGAGAAGATCTATAGAGATCTCCAAGGGCTGATTTGGGACGCCATTTTGGTGGGAGATGATTGTCATCTTGTCAAACCAACAAGCTCCAATCAGATTTGGTTGTTGAAAGAATCAGTGAGCTAGTTGGTTCAAACTTGAATGCAACAGCTCAAATGTATCTGGACCCTTTTTGGGCTGAATAGGGGCGCATGAATTGGTGGTCATATGATGACCATTGGTTCAGAATTTTGACTAGATAAAGACCTAGTCTTACGAGGATTCAAAGGGGAGGTTGTTGGGATTTTTGAATTGCAACAACTCCACCTTTGTCTCACTCACTTGTGCGCCACTTTCATTATAAGTAAAAAAAAAATTCTCTCCCTCTCTTGTGTGCCTAGTTGGTGAGTTCCTCCTTAAGGTTTTTCAAAAGAACCTAGCCAATTCTTCTATATACCATTCCCACTCTTGTGAAGTTTTCATGCTGGAGACTTCACTCTTCTAAACACATATACCTAGCCTCCTTCTTCACCTATTGAGCGCATAGCAAGCCTCTCTGTGGTGGTCAATTGGTGGCTTTCAAGAAAGCGTTCTTACATCTTGACTTGGGTGGTGTGGATCAACATTAGAAGGTTTGAACCCTTCAAACCTAACACTGATCATCTTGGAGTTTTGAACTCACAAATAAAGGTAACATCACATGCCATAAAGCATGATTCTTGATTGCATGTGTAATTCCGCATATGAAAAATTTTGTTTTTCCCTCTCACATGCTACGGCCTTCAAGGCAATTTTACTTTCAGACATGTGCATTGTCCACCCTTCAAGCCTAGTAAGCTCTCATGTGAGGGGGCGTGTTAGAGATATATAAAACCATTAAAGAGGCCTTCACTTAATAGCTTAAACTTTTGGGTTGAATTGATTCTTTACATTTTCCATACAGAATTTTTAATAAAATGGAATTATTGAGGAATATATATAAACACACACACATATATGAACTGAAAATGTTTCTGGCATACATACAAAAGTGTTGAGCATAAGCATGTATGCATCTTTGAAAGACAGACCACAGTAGATGCTGTTGGAGGTTAAATTATTAAATGTGTCACTGGACTGAGATATTCCCTATCAGTTTGATTGTACGTAATTTACTGGATAACACCAATAGGTTCGCATAAGAGGGTTAAAATATGAAAATAAATGAAAGAACACAATTGTCAGACAACGTACAAGTCCTCTGATAAAGGAATATTAATATAGTATACTAAAAGAATAGGAGCTGATCCATAATGAAAAATCTGGTTGCAATAAAACAACAGAAACAAAAGAATGAATAAACTTCACTAGACTTGAAAGCTTACCTTTTGTTATTGCCACTTAACAAAACCATTGTCACAGAGTCCAGTTATTAATACAACACTTCAAACCCCACCTACAGCATAAAGATTGAAAATCCATAAAATTTACATGATACTTAAAAAGAAATTTGTCAAAACTGCAATATGTACTAGTTTTCAAAAGTTTGTTGGTGCATCATAGCAATATATCAAATGACTACGCATAACCAACAATTAAGTATATACACTCAGTTATGCTGTGGAGGTAAACAAAAGTAACACAATAATTAGGAGTGAGAAGAGAAAACAAGGAAAATACATAATGTGATGAACATCATCAGTTACAGAAGTGGTAAACAACAATAAGAACGAAATCTGTAACACATGAAGCTTCGCTACAGAATTCTTCTTGCAAGAAATTGTTGTGCACGTGCAGAAAGCAAGCAAACAAAATTATAGGAAAGCATTTTTTTTTTCTCCCTATTTCTTTTTCTTCACCAATTATCTGAACTTTTCTCAGGTAAAATCATCCATGCTTATTTGAATTATTCACCACTCCTAACAAAGAAACACTATCAACAAAAATTTCATCTGATGATATTTTCTTATCAAGTAAAGCTTTCACATTTCACTTCTTGATTCCTAGATTCTCTTCCCAGCTTTTCCATTGCTAATAACAAAAACATTTCTGCTTCAATTCCCACTTCCCTTTTTCTTGTTAAACCAGCTGAATTCTGGAAGACTACAGAACAATTACCAATAGAGATTTAAAAAATAAAAAAAAGACATTTGGGTACATTTTGCTGGTTCTTCTTCCTTTAAGATTTGATGATATTGGGTTCTTTTTGGAAGTTGAAAAGATTATAAACTCAAATTAAAAATGAAAAAAGAAAAAGTAAAATATGGGTAAAAATGAAAACTTTCCAATGACCCAAAAGCAGAAAACTTGGTAATCCTACATACAAGCCCAACCACAAGTTCAACCACGAATAAAAAGAAAGAAAGAATACCTTAACGATTTTGTCCATGAACTAAAATACCATTTTGGAACAAAATTGGAACAACGAGAGCTGGAGTATGTTGTGGATTACCTCAGACTCCGAGTACTTGAAAGTTGAATCGAACTTGTACAATCTATTAGACAAGACAAGCGTGTGTGAATGTGAATTTTGGGGGTCTGTAACTGAAACTCTGAACTGAAGTAAAAGCTAATGTATCCCAAAAGATTATAAAATGTGAAGTTACTATAATGACCTCGAGGCACATAGAATTGGATTTTATTACAAAGAAATGACTTTTTTTATCTGTGCCTAATTTATAATATATTTAAGCGACTATAGCGGTCAGGGCACGAGGGAGGTAATCAAAATAATTAAAATTTCGATTTAAATTTGTATTTTTATTATTTTATGATTTATTTTAATCAAAATGATTTCATCAAATACCAAACATTTTTATGATTTTTTACAATTTTTTTTACATTTTATGAATTTTTATTTTTATTTTGGTTTTAGGTAAAATTTCGATTTTAACTACCGGATGTGACCATGACCTTTAATGTCACCATTTATCAAAATAATAATAATAATAATATATTTTACATTAAATTAACAGTGAATATATTATGATTTGTTTATTCTTTAAGTAAATTCATTTTAAAGGAGTTTTATCCTTTTATTATAAAAATATAAAGTGTTTTATCTTTTCTCTATAGTGAAATAGAGAGTTCAAGATCTCATTCACGCACTTTTACTATCCGCATACTCTACCTCATTCACGAGCATCAAAAGTCCTTGGAAATCTAATAGACTAGTAGACCGACTCCCATAACTTTATTTATTTTTTTTTATTTTTTTTGGGTGGTAAGCGACCAACTCCCTTAACTTAAAAGGCCTAAAGATTGTATCAATATCCTATAGTTTATCTTTTAAAACTCAAATTACAAAGGGACATCTAGCATTATTGAAATAAAACTATCACCTAGAAGGCTAGAACACTATCTTCCCCTAAAACATCTAAACATTTTTAAAATGCTACATTTTTTAATCAATCAATTTGCTGAACAAATATGTAACCATTGTAAAAAACAACTGTCTCTTTTTTTTATAATTATTATTAGAGATTATTGCTGGGGTATATCAAAAAAGAAAAAAGAGAACAACTAACTCCTAACAAGTACATCCCCATATAAGAAAAGATATTTAAAAAAAATTCCTTGAATTGAATTGAATTATAATGAATAATAATTATTTTCTCCTCCGAATCCCTTTCCTATGTTAAAGATGAATAAATAAAGCTGATCACTTAACTCGTACATATACAGTATAAAGTTAGTACAATTTGTTACCAAAAAAAAAAAAGTTAGTACAATTTAGTTTGAAAAGGATAAGGGAATCATCAGAGCTCCCAAAATTTTCTGATATCTAGGAGGTTAATTTCTCTTCAAACAGAAAACTCCCAATTCCTGCCAACATTTGGAAAGATATGGAATCAGTGAGGGAAAGGAAAAAGCATTACTTTCTTTAAAGCATGATACAAAAAAATAACCTTGATGTGTAGTAAATGCAAGATTACCTAGGCAATTTAATAATAATAATGTGTCATTCAGATTTATAAGTGTCTTTCTTTCCAGCAAGAATCATTGAAATCTGGAGCCCCCTACTAAATGCTTGATTGAATAACAACCGGGTTTGGAACTCTGACACAAATGGGAACCATGATAAAACAGCTACTGGCATGAAGATTATTAATCCCATTACGTATTCATATGCTCTTGAAAGCTCTTTCACTGAATCCCATAATCTAGCTCCCTTCAAGCACCCCCTGCATGCTTGTGCAATCTTGATTGCACAAGAAAAAATGGAACATCATTGGTGAAAAAGTGCCTGCAATTTTAGGACCATGCAGAAGTAGAATACATAGTAATTTTTGTTCAATCTTTCCTAAGCCATGTCACACAATAGCAAGTTGGCAAAAAATGCAAAAATTGTTCTTATATTATTAGTGCTTCTGTAATATGCACAAGTTATAACTTACCAGAATAAGGGCCCATCCAGAGGGCATGAAGGCAACAATAGCAGCAAACAAATCTGATACGGTAAGACCACAAACCACAAATAGCACAGTCATGACTGACATGAAACCAAGAAAGAGAAGTGCCTTGAGAATTCGAAACATGAGCTGAAAGTCGGTGCCGAATCTTCGTCTACCCATGGATACCATCTGATAGCCATACACAAACAACAGAAGACAAAATGCATTTACATTTTGGAAACGTGAAATAATTTTATATCAAACAATTAATTAGGCTTCAATTGATGCAAATAATAATGGTTGTATAGGAAGTCACTCTTGATCCCCTGGTAGCATATACATACCTTCAACACAACGAGGATAATTACCAAAACTGCCCAAGAAAGTGCATATACCTACAAGAAAAACTGAAGGTAATAAGATGGTGCCACAAAACTAACAACGATTTATAGGACTAGAGAACACAGAAAATGAGTTGCTTTACCAGCAAGCTTTTGACATGATGAGCTATATCCATGTGGTAGACAATTCCATATTGATATATAAAGAAGCGAAATGCAAGAACTATCTCAAGAATTTTCCCCCTGATATTCGAGTATTTCAGGTGTTCATTTTCTTCATCCCACCAAGATTCCCAGCTTTTATCAGCTGGGATACCAATACCCCCACGATTTCCCATCCACCGCTTCCAATCTGTCCAATCATCAACTGTTTTTTGCCAATCAAAGCCAGAAGGGTTAAACAAGAAAGGAGCAAACAACCAGGAAACAGCCAAAAACCACATTGAGATTGTGATGAATAGATAAAGATGCGAGCTGCGATATGACTCCCCATAGACTTCATAAACAATCAATAGTATGAGTATCTCCAGGCCTTTCACAAAGTGGCTTCGCGAGTACATCCTGTAGTTATCAGCAAACTTTGCATGGAAGACAACAAACCCGCGACCAGTTGGTCTATATTTAGAGCCTCCATGTAAGATTGTTCTTCCAAAATAATGAGCTTTTGTTCCAAGCTGGAAAGTAAAGAACACAGAGGCTAGCTGCAGCTGCATGATGATGAAATCACCCAAGGCGGTGCGAAATCCCTTCTCCAAGCCAATTTCCATTACCATGGGCAGCACCAGCAGTAAGCCCAACTGAACAAGAGACTGGGATGCCAAGGCCTGTTCAAGGGCTTTGCTCTGCTTTATGTTTGGATTTGAAATAATTTCTCTCTCAACTCCACTCAATACCATATATAGACGTCCATATAAGAACACATAGACAGTCAACACAGTTATCTGAAAAATTCATAACATCCAATTACAGGCGTTAGCATAAACCAATTTTACACAACAAAACTAGGATAATGTGCTTTCATACTCAATTATATCATAATTAGCTGTCTAGTTATATCTGTGACTTTATTGTACTTTTACATTTCAAATATTTTATTGTATAGTCATGTAAAGCAGCCTAACTCAAAGGCTAAGTTGATTGTTATAGATAACCTTATTTAGGAATTTATTTCATATAGAATACCCGATTAAACAATGTGATTTTGATAGATGATATGCATTTTGTCTAGCCTCCACTTGAAGGACATCAACAGTGTCTTAAATGACCCGGATTAAACTAAATGAATCATACATATGAAATAAAAATAACTGGAATAAGAGGACCTTATTTCATGTGGTAGCAAATATCTAGACAGCCAACAGAAGAATCAAGTCCTTATAAAAGCAGCCATTTCATGCAAATTTGATCATAGATTTCTATCCACATATCCTTCCCATATCTTGTTTCATTTAAACCATTTTTATCAGTACTCATATCTTCAACAATAATTAAGATTAACATAGCTCAAATCACAGTAGAATCCATTCACCAGTCATATATTAAGACTTTCTATTTTTTTATTTTCTTCTTCATTGTAAAACTAGACAGTGTATATAACCAAAGCTGTTTCCTATATTGAAAGCAAACACCATATACTCCGAATTATGCAAAGTACATTCCCGTAATGTGCTATTAATAATAGCCATTAACTATCAAGATGAGATCCCCAAAAGAAAATTTGATTAATTACCATGCTACTGAAATAGAAACCAACTGTTGTGAAGTAGAATGACAACATTCTGTAGAAGTCAAATCGCCGTCCAAGTCGATAAACATCACGGCTAAGCGTTTGTTCTCCATTTCCATTTGAAACCTTAGCCTCAAAGAGTGATATCTGATTCATACCCACATCACGACCCTTACCTACTTGTATGTACTCATGATGTGTGATAAATCCTTGACGTAGAGTTGAATTGTACCCTATGGATGTTATGCACAATTAGTAAAAAATTTCCATCAATCGGATACACATTTTCTACTCAACCTTAAAGTACCTGCAAATATATCCTCGCTTAAGTTTATAACTTTTGAAGCTTTGCTTATGCCACCTCTTGTTATGTGGAAGATTCTGTCAAATATATCAGGATGACCATAATGAAATCGAACCCTGCAAATTTAGGAATATGGATTACTTAGCTGAAGTTTACAAAAGAGTTTACTTTGCAATGAATAAAACAAGATTGAACTTTGAAAATTCCCTAAAACAATATTTATTTTGGAAGTTTTTCCAACTATATTACCAATTATGTATTTTTACATTATTTTTCTTACAGAACAAAACTCACTGTATAACTGAATAAGAAAGATGCTCAACAAGCAATCAAACTCATAAAAAAAAGAAAGAAACAATTGTTGTGCTCATTCAATCCGTTATTTCTTTTTGTTGTCCTTTTGTGGGTAAAACATAAAAAAAAAGTAATAAAACGAAGGAAAGAAAAGTAATGAACATAAGTAAATTCTTGAACAAAAATATTCCTCTTAGAAGCTCTATTTAGAATACACCAGGGACATGAGGAGCACATTGCCTCAAAGCACGGAAGTGGACCAAACAAAGTGTTAGTGGCAGTCTTTCCCAAACAAAACAACCAAAAAACTGCAAAGGAAGCATTTCAACAGAAAAGATAATCCCTCTTTTTAGTTTTAACTGCCAAGTCTCTAAGAACACCTTGTGCAACCTAATAGAAGACATGGGAACAACCAATATTCCCTCCATCCAAAAGAAACAATAAGACTAACAGAAATAGATAGGTTCAACCAGCACAATCATGATATACAAGCTAAATATGAAGTTATAGCCAAAAACCCTAAGTAGGTTGTAATCTGTAAATTATCGAACTGTGTCAAAGCTTCCAACTCCAACACATAGGTCACATACAATTCCTTCAGTTTTTTTATCCCAATAAGCATAATTAAAATAACTACTAACACCATAAAAAGACAAATAAAATAAAGCAAAATAAAATAAAAGACCATAGATATAAATAAAAAACAACTCCTAGACCTTCTCCTAACAACTTAAGCTCTTAGAATGATTGTTTTCCGGACATGATATTGGAGCCACTTTAACAAACTGGTTAAGGGCCCATGTCTTGTTGCTCCTATTCTTGTATTAAATTCAATTGCATTGCAAAGTAGTGATGAGTGTGTGCTGTTGATGCTTCAAGTGTAATGGGCTCTTAAGTGGGAAAGCAAGTGGATATATAATAAATAGAATCCTTTCTTTTATATTTACTAAGATATTAAGCTTTTACGATGACAAGACTCATAATATGATAACAATAAAAATTAAATCAGGAAGGAAAACGGAATCCAAAGAAGTGATAAGAGAAGGCCAAATATGTACTTGTAACTACTAGTCCCCATTATTCGGATCACCAAATGGAGGATGAAAATCCCAAGGGATATAAAATAATAACTTACATGTAATATCACATTTGAAGGCAGTTCATGACAAACAAATTGGGACTAACCTTAAAGGATTTGCCAAAATTCGTTGGCCAATGGTCACAAAGCTGGTCTCCTGGTTTGACATAAACCAAGCAAGTGATGAAACACTGCAAAATAAGAAACATTTAAGCATAGATAACTGGCACGGATTCATTTTTGATGATAAAAAAGAAAATTTTCTTGGTCATGAAATGATTTGTTCAAATAAAATTTATATACTAGATATTGTCACAGGGCAGACCTTCCGGTAAATATATGCTCCCTTAGACCCAATATGGTGGGTTTCCGTTGCCCCCTACGATCTTTGCGGAATTCTTCTAATACATTTCTCATTTTGAAAGCTTCTTCAAAGTAATTATCCTTAACAAAAAAAAGGTAAATTAAGAGCATTGAATTATACAAAAGGTACTGTCATGAACAAAATACCCCAAAAGCTGTTAGGTGAGAATACACATGAATGATTTTATATTAAATCTCTAACAAGTACTATTTACTGCATATTGAATTGATGTTACCTGATTCATGTCTATGGTTTGTAAGGCTTCACCTCGAGTAAATATAATGGCATGATTTTGGTTTTCAGGTTTTCCTTCACCAATTTCTGTTGGAGGACCAGGAAGCTTGATGCGATATATTTCCTGGCAAAGCAACATAGAACCGTTTGTATTAAAATTTGAGGCTGTTCAATACCCCAAACCAACTCAACCAAATTGAGCAACCCAATGCAATGGTAATACAGAGTAAACAACCCATTCTGTTTAGCACATGCAAATAGTTGCGCATAACATCCTCTCTTTTTTTTGTTACCCTCATAATCTTTAAATCTTGTCAATGATATCGACAGAAGACAGCTAAAAATAGCCACGAAATATGCTAATGCCAAAATAAAGAGATTCTAGAGAAACTTTTACATTTTCCTTTTACAATGACTTATTACGTATTTATCAGATTTCACAGCAGATTTTCCTATAAGGTGAGTGGCTGGTAGATTTTCTAGAAACAAGCCTACAAAAATAAATTTAATTTATACCTTCTTTTCGTAAATATGAATGAAGCAGAAATCACAAAAAAACATCAAACGAAATTTTTTTGTCCATACCTCATCATACTTGTCCCCTCCCTTGACAAGAACAGAGTAATAAAATTTCTGAGTTTTTCCATCCCTTGTCTCTTCGCTTTCATCTATGTAAGCAACACGAAGGCCTGAATGTCTGCATGGAATGTTCCATTTTTCCATTGTCAATCCCATTTGTTATTTTACGATATACAAGATCCTTTATATTGTTCGGAAAATGGTTGTATTGACTCACGTTAACATCAGATTGAGAATATTATTGTAGCAGCTTCTGTCTTTACTATTTTTGGACTTTTTATGAGAACCATACAGTTGACAAGAAACAACATAGGTGAACTTCAAATCAGCCATAGCTTTTGCGTGTAGAAGCTTATCATCGTCATCGAAATCCACTGTCCGGTAGTCGTAAGAGATAGTATCTGGAAGAGACACGATGATAGTTCCTTCGTAAATGAATGGCTTCTGCTATATCTCAGAATTTGAATTTGAAACACAGCATACAGAAGAGAGAACTAACCATTATCTCCAGCAGATTCTATGAAGCACTGAAGAATCAAAGCTTGCCAATAGTACATCATTCCTCTCACTAGACAAAACAAATAGAAAAAGTTGAAAAATAACATTTAATTGGAATACATATACAAATCTAGCAATGAAAACAATATTCACTATGATCAAGACCTGTTCGATAAAGTGTCTGTCCTCTGTAAGATGCCCACTGACGAATAAGCTCCTCCTTATTTTCTTCAAGATCCTCACTTTTTACGCGTTCATGGAAATTAGCCCATTCATCTACACGGCATTAATGTCCGACAGTAAAATAAGTGCACATGTGCTAAAGAGGGGCAAAATAATTGGTAAGCATTCAAAAACATTACTCACCAGGATATATCTTTGTTAGGTAGAATAAAATTGATATTCCATCTTCATTTTCCAAATTGAGTTCTTGAGTAGAATAGAGAACATCTTCTTTGAAATACGGTGTTAGAACACTGAAGCAAAAATCAGATAAGATATCATGGTAGCATGAGGTAAAATTGTTAGAATATTAACATTTACGTTTGAATATTAGCAATATGTTAGAATGTATAGTCAAGTATATTTACGTTGATTAGATTAGAATAATAAATTACTGATTATTAGGACAGAGGCTAGTTTTTACCAGGATAGATTACTCTCTAATTGATTGTAAATAATCGATAAATAACAGAACATGTGTCTAGCTTAACACACAAACTTCTCTCAACAAAAATAAACAGTCATCCATATAATTAGGAAAGTCGATAATCTGTATATACATCCCCGCAGCCACAATAAATGATGTGGCAATTGTTACCAACAATCAAAAGAGCAATGGTAATGAAAAATCAGATTTGATTAATACCATAGTCATTCTTCTCTTTTGCCGAGTATAAAAGTAAGAATAAATTGGCATTTTTAAATGACCTATCAAAAAACAGTAGATCTCCTGTACAGATTGTAATTCATCCATCCATTTTAAAATTTATTATTTGTTAGAGACATAAACCATTTATGGGTCTCTTCCTAACAACTTAAGCTTTTAGGAAAATTGGCCCTTCAACAAATTATTAGAGACTGTATGATTAAGGCGTCAAGAGTTCAATTCTTGCTACCGCCACTGTTCTAACATGAAGTTTAATTTCAACACAAGGTAGAATAGGCGTGTTTGATATAAAACCATTCATGAGTTATATCTTGACATTATTCAATATTCATTCTACCTCTTTTTCTCCTTTCAATATATTAGTCTATCACAATGACTAACCTGAAGGATAACATGTCCCTAACTTTGGGAGCCTTTGGCATATTCATAAACAAAGAATTTGCAAAGAATGTGATACGGCGGCGGGCATCCAGATTTTGGGGCACATTTATGGCTGATTCCTTGACTGTTAAAAGCAAATGAAGCCTAACAACCTACAGAGTAGAAACAGAGACTAATAAGCAACAAGGCATTCAAAAAGAATAATGTGATATGTTTGCAGGAGTGTAGTTGTCAAGATTACCTTCTCCATCACAGATTTATTCTTCGTAAAAGAAATGTCAATGTTAACAAATCTCTGCTGCCCTCTATCTCCTATATATTGCTGAGATTGATGCAGAATTCTGGAGAAAGCAGAACCAAGCCAATATCACAAAGCAGTACTTATTATAGGGTTAAAAGAAATCATAAACCAATATCCCACTTAATGTTTAACACATACTCATGGCCATCAACCATAACATCCTGTATGACAATTTCTACAATATCCTGCAGGACATTGACTATCTGGGGCTTCAATGAATCTTTGACATTGTCAGTTCGCTGCCAATGGAAATAAAAAAAATAAAAAAAATCAATGTTTATGAGACCTGAATAAGTCTACCAAGAAGGAACAGAAATATACTTGAAAAAAGCGAAAAAGGAAGCATGATGGAAAAAAAAAAGCTACCAATAGAGATAAGAATTTCTCCAACTTCTCACTAAGTGAAGGCAAGCCACTCATCTTGAAATTCTTGACAAATGTTTCATGTCTTATACAAGATTCTACTTTACCGCATATAAGGCTTATAATCCTGTCTCAAACATGGCAAAAACCCAATAGTCAAGAGGATTCCAATAAGAAAAAAATTAAATGGGTGAACAGAGGCTATACAGATATTTCTTCCTTACTCCTGATCTTCTCTATCTAGCAGAAGGTTCCCTATGATGTCCTTGAGAGTCTCATAGCATTCGACAACTGCTGAATACATGTAACCATCATTCTTAATCTTTTTAAATAACTCAGCATCATCCTCCTTCTTAAAATCCTTTGCCATGTCAACAGCTATGGGAATCTATCACATATTGAAGAGATTTAGAAAGGAAGCAAAAGACACAGCAATTCTATTATAATAAACCTTTTTCCTTTACAGAGCCACTAAAAAATTTCATACCTTACTAGCAAGCAAGAATGGAGGCCACTGGATGACAGAAATATCATTCGAACTGTATGGGACGAGAAGCAAATCTCTATCCCTGGACAATCAATAGTCAAGAGATATAATCAGAATCTTGAAAATTCAGGCATCTGATGCAAGATGTGTAAGGAAGCAGCAGTTTCGACCTGTTACTGATGAGGTCTTCCTCTCTCATAGAATTTATAAACTCATTCCAAACCTGAGAAAAGTATGCAATATTCCACCGTTCATATGACTCATCCTGCCACAGAAACTCCATTTATAAGACTCCCAATAAATATCTAGCATCTATGTAGTTATATCATTTCTTCACGAACAAGTCCTGAATTTTGAAACATGATATGCAGTACCAAGTCCTCCTGTTTACTATATCTGTCTCTTCCAGTCCAAAAGCGTAAACTGAAAGCTACTGGTACAGATTGAAATCTGGAGCGGAGCATTCCAAGTGTCCTTATCTAAGAGATACAAAATGTTAGGAGATAATCAACAGAAAAGGATTACAAAACTGATAAGGATTTAGTACTATCATTACCACAAGCAAAAAGTCAAATTTTCGAAAAGAAAATCATGTAAAGATGGGTTTTATGAGATAGCTTAGTCACAAATGCTGCAATTTTTTTCCTTGTATGGTAAACAAAGAAATCCCGTAAGAAAGGGGGAAATTACAAACAATCAATATAAAATATTGCAATAAATTTTCCACTAACCTCACCCAAATGGCTGAAGGCTCCAATAATCCCACCAAATATAGTGGCATAAATGGCATACCATATTTGAGTATCCATAAAATACACCTATATATTAATGAAAAATATAAAAATGGAACATATTAAGCCCAAAAATGTGAAAGCCAAAGCAATGGAACAAGGTAAAGTTTTTTACTCCAAAATTCTTTTCTACTAAACTCACCAGGACAATTGGAGCCCATATTGCAATGACAATTAATATATTGTGAGTCTCTGCAGCACTTATATAATGTTAGTTGAAGCAAGCTATGCTTACAAAATATGTAGTAGTGATAGTGAAAAAGGACATAAAGTATTACCGTTTTCTGGAAAGAGCTCGTACCACTGGTAGTTATCTATAGGCATTCCCATGATTAATTTTGTGGGTTCAATAAGGGGAGATATCTATTGAAAAATTAGTTTAGTAAACTGACAAACAAATTTAATGAAGCACAATTTCAAAAATATTTTGGGAGTTTCATACAATCATAACACACAAAAATACAGAAAATACATGAAACATGATTGCTAGAATTCAACAGTTCATTCAGTATATGATATTTTTATTTTCTGCACAAACTTACTGTCGAGACTTAGAGAGAGAGAAAACAGAGAGGCATACAGAAGCTGAAACTGTATTTCAGCTACACAACGGATGCTTTATAATAGGCTTAATATAATTAATACAATGTGTAGGGAACCAATTCAACCTAAAAGCTTAAGCTGGTGGGTGAGGACTTTTAATGGTTTTATACTATTCTCTAACTAGGCTTGAAGGGTGGACAATGCACAGGCCCACCTACCTATGCTAATAAATTCCACAAGAGAAAGTGGGGAGCAGTAAGGATCAAACCCAGAACACCGAGATTCTGATACCATGTAAAAAACAATTCAACGCAAAAGCTTAAGCTGGTGGATGAGGCTACATTAATGGTTATAAGTATCTCTAACACAATGAAACAGTTTCCAAAATATTATATAATTACGTGATTTGGTTATACTATACAATGAATCTAGATGCTATTCACATAACAATGCTATCAGCATTAACTATTGAAGTTCATATTGTTAGCATTAAGCTAGTAAAATTGAAGAAACTGTGGTAGCGTTGGTGATGCATTTTTTTAAAAATTAGGATTAAAATGCTGATGTTTAGTTAAAAAAACCACTACTTATCAATAAAGAAATATAATTTTGTTCCACCCAATATAGTAGTTGAAATTATACGGTTTAAGTAAGAAAGGGGAAAAAGAGAATAGAAATTCAGAATATTAAATTGATATGGTGTATTCTGATTTGATACAAAAGACAAAGCATTGACCTTATTTATACTAGGAATTAAGTACAGTACAAGACATCAAGACTCCTAACTCTACTCAAATAAGGGAATAAATAACTTACTAAAAATAAGATAAAATCCCTCAGAATAATATAAGATTCTAAACAAGATAAGATCCCTAAGAATAAAGTACCACAATTATCTCTAAAATAACATAAATTATCCTTTTATAGTATACATCCTTCTCTTCCTCAAAATATTTTGTAGATATTCTAACAGTTACCCTCAAGCTAAAGCTTACAAATTTTTAGGTATAAAACCATTTGTGTGCTGTAAAAAACCATTTCAACCCAAAAGCTTAAGCTATTAGGTGAGGGCTTTTTTAATAATTTATATTATGGGTTCGTTTTTTCTACTGTAGATAAGTTATCTACATTGAATCCAAAACGACGATGTTTTGAAATTAAGATATTTTTGTAATTATAATCTATTTCAAGGTTATAAGAGTTTTTCTCATTATAATTTTTTAATTTTTCAACGCAAAACGTCTTCGTTTTGGGAGTGAATGTAGACAACTTATCTACATTCAGTGTAGAAACATTAAAGCCTTATATTATACTCTAACACACCCCCTCACAATAGAGCCCATTGGACTTGAAAGGTGAATGATGCATCAGGCCCAGCCTACCTGTGCTAAGAAATTCCACAAAGAAAATGGGAGGCGGCGAGGATCGAACCCGAGACACGAGGCTCTGATACCATGTAAAGAACCATTTCAACCCAAAAGCTTAAGCTATTAGGTAAGAGCCGCTTTAATAATTTATATTATACTCTAACATGTGCCTTCGCCGAGCAATTTAAGCTATCTATACATTTAGTTCTTGACATGATAGCATAGCCTCTATAACCATGTGATCTAAAGTTCATTCCTTCACACCCCTTTACTTGAAAGCTTCAACTTTTTGGATAATTGATTCATTAGACTAAGCTTTATGTTGGTTAGAAATAAAAGTTTTCAAAAAGAAAAACAAAAACAAAAAAAATTAAGTGGGCTCCATTAAACATGGCTGGAAAAACAAGTCAAGGATGCTAGAGATTCTGAAGAGATGATTATTTCCAGAACGATAACTCAACAGGATGGTTGGAATGATCATTAGCCATGACAGAAATTTCTTGGCAAGCAATCAAGCAAGCAAGGTCTAAATTTCTGCAAACAACATTTGGAAGCTTCAAAGAGTAGAAAAATGTTGGGGAGCCAAAAACTCTCAAATTGAAACTAAGGTTGCTGTGCATCACAGCCATGAAAATTAAGATTGAGGCTGGTTTAAATCATAGCCAATAAAGAAACCACCACCATGATAATTCATAGTGGATATAAATCACCCTGAATAGGATTCATGGCAGGTAAAGAAATGACTGCTTGTACGATTGATGGCAGGTAGAGAAATCAACACAGGTATGATTCACGGTGGGTATAGAGATCACTGCTTGTAGGATTCATAATGGCTAGTGAAATCACTACCTTTATGATTCACGGTGGGTAGAGAGGAATCACCACCGATATGATTCACAGTAGGCAGAAAAGTCACCAGTGGTATGATCTTTATTGGGTAAAAAAGTCACTTGCAAAAATGATCATCTGCAAGAAAGATGTCAATGCTGGAATGATCATTGGTGGGCATAGAATTATAAGAGGGGTTTGGGTCATCATTCTCACTTTCACCTCCTCAATGCCATGCTAGCATTGCAAAAGAGTTAAATAGTAGCCAAAACAATGACAAACCTAGTAACAAACAATTGAAACATCATAAAAGAAGCCAGAACAGAACACAACATGCGAGATTATTGCCAAAACACACCAAACCAGCAAACAGCCATGGACAGGAATGGATGCGAGACGTTCTCAAGTATCCATAGACAAATCAACGGTTATCCTTTACTCACTCTCTATCCTAATGTACTCTCTATAACTATTAGTTTGTCTATGGACTGCGGATATCCTCTCACATGACCTCATGTCATATGAGGGGATCCATTCCTCCCATTGACAGAGAGCCATCTAAGGAGGACAATTAGAATAACCATTGTTAGTACATAGCTAAGACTAATATTGCACAACTATATTCTAATAACTCTTAACAGCTGAGCTGAGTAACATCTGTTACTCTAAGCACAACAGCAGGGAATAGCTGTGTACAGTTTTAACAACTGAGTAACATTAGTTACTCTAAACGCAGCAGCAGGAGATAGCTGTGTTGTACCAGTGGTTACTCAAATAAGGATGGATATATGTAGAGGAGGAGAAGACGAGTCAAATGATGCCCACAACCACCGGAGATGTCTCGCTGGATATGCCTTCATCGGAAGGAGAATGGGTAAAGGTTGACTGGAAAGACACACAACAGAAGGGATAGTTGCTTAAACCTTTGTGATGAGGACATAGGAGGTGGCATGACCAAGACAATAAACTTGGAGGACATACAAGGTCTTGGAGGCCCAATGACAAGAGCAAAAGCTAAAAAGGCTAAAGAGGCTCTAAATCTCTTGGTGACCACTTTACTTGAGACAAGCCCAAGTCTAAAGGAAGAAGAGCCCAAAATGATACACTTAATTAAAATTGAAGACCTTGAAGAATAAGCCTCAATGGATATGCATGAAGGCTTTATTTTACTTGGCCCAAATTCTGCACTTAATTTTTTATTTTCTTATATTTAGTTAAACTTTTTGTAATAAGGCTTATTGGGCTGGACTATTGGGTTGTCTATCTTCTTTTATGTGTAAGTACTTTTAGGTTAAACTCAATATGGTTGTTGCCCACTATATAAGGGAACACCATGGCTTTTGAAGACAGATTTGGAATATCAAGTTAACCTATTTTGGTGAGACTAGTTCTCTTGGGTTCTTTTGAGAATCTCTGAACTTATCAAGGGCATCAATCCTTGTGGCGTTCTTGGGCTTATCAATTCTTTCGAATTGTGGCGCCTACCTATAATCCTTAAACTCCAATTTCGTTCTATATTATCTTGGATTCATATCTCTCGAATTCCTTATCCTTTTCCGGTGATTCTTGTGCCAAAATCGTGATTCAGGAAGCCATCTTTCACCTCGTTTTGGAATCACCCAAATCCGAGGTCTGTAGCGTGAGATACGCTCTGTTCTTAACAGGTCGTGTTGGTGGATGAATTTGGGGTTAGAATTCCATTCCTAGTAGATCCATTCCTCCATTCCTATTGGGGATCATATCACTTTGGGTTGAATTGGTTGCTTTACATTGTATCGAAACCTCTGTGATCAAGTGGTCATGAGTTTGATCCTCACCACTCGTCATTCTATTAATAAATGATTAAATATTGTGGAATTTCTTAACATAAGTAGGAAGGGCTTGTGCATTGTCCACCATTCAAGCCCAATGGACTCTTGTGTGAAGGGCTTGTGCTTGGCTCAGCGGTAAGCTTGCTTGCCGTGGTGTGTCAGGTCGCGGGTTCGAATCAGCCTCTCTGCAAAAAGCAGGGGAAAGACTGCCTAGAGTATTCCCTTCCCCAGACACTCACGAAGTGGGTATTTGAACTGGGTCGGCCCTTCTATAGCTCCGTCTAATAGCTTAAACTTTTGAGTTGAATTGGTTGGTTTACACCTTCTACCCTCCTATTTAAGCTTAGCCCATGTCCTTCGACCTTCTCTAATTAACTAATTAATTGTTCTAACTAACTATCAATCCTCTATTGTAACTAACTGTTGATATTTGGGAATCTCGAACAGGTTTAAGCAAGAATGAGCCTAAATTTTTGTAGCAGTGTTTGGTTTATTTTGTTGTCTCATGTGTCTATGGTTGGATCTGAACGTCTCCATTTCCAAGGGTATCTCCTTGACCTTTCAAATTTATGAAACAGAACTGTCTTTATGGCCTCTCTTTGGAACTCTGCTCATGCTTCTTTAAAGGGAGTTTCTCTGTCTGCTAATCAGAGAAATTAAATAGCTTTGTTACAGTCTTGAGACTCTCTAGCTCTCTGTTATAGTTTCTGTGCATAAGAGGAGAACTTATCTTTAGCTCTAGTAGTATTTTCCTTTTTGCTCTCTAATAGAAGTTCTCCTATTATCCAGGAAAAAAATTAAGGACATGTTTGAATTCTGTTTTCAAAAACAGTTTTTTGATTTTCAGAAAAAAAAAAAAAAAAAAAAAAAAACCCGTCTGATAATGCTTGTTTTGTAAAAATAGTTCTAAAAATTGTAACTGTTTATAGTTTTTAGTTTTTAGAATCAAATTTAGAAAACATATATCAGATGTTTTTGTTTTGTGTGTTGACTTTTGACTTTCAAAAAAAGAAAACACATAAAATACCTATTACAAAATAGTTTTAACAATAAAAAAAAATAAAAGAACATAATCAAGCAAGCCCTAAATATTATACTATATCTGCTCCTAATTTCTTATAACTAGAGAACCAGGATTAGCTAACTTAGCTGGGAGAAGAATATGTATTGAATTACAATTTATCCTATATTCGTCCATGTTCATGACCACATTAAGAGAATTTTATGTTACACAGGATTGAATATCATTCTCCCAGCAGAAAGTGGGGATTTCGATATTCAATTCAACAACATCAACTCAATCACTGATCACACACACACACACATATAATATATACATAGCCACACTATCACCTTCATGTGTTTTAGCGTCCTTAAGTTACTGAACTCAGATGTGAAACATAATAAAAATCAAAGCAAAGAATATACAAAGACAATACCTCCACATAGTAGCTGAATGCTAGCTTGCTAATTATCAGCATGATCCAGAAGAGGGTGTATCTGCCACAAAATGTATTTTGAAGCTAAAATATATAAATAGGAGAGGAACTTCATATATGTGCCTATAATTCAATACCCAATCTTTAGTCTGATTTAATTGAAAAAAAAAATTCAAAAATTGACTTCTTGTCTCTAAAATGTATTGGCCAAAAAGTTTCATAAATAATATGATGAAAACTTTAACAGGAAGTTCATAGATATATTCTCCTGTGTGTCTTTAACTAGGAGAGTAAATATTTTACAAAACTTAAATGAATTATGTTGAATATAACAAAAATCCATTAAAAAAAAAAATAAATAACAAAAATCAATTGAAATTCTACATAGTCATGCTTATAAACATCATCCTTCAGAAGAAAAGATTTCCCAAGCACAAATGGAGCCAACTAAAAGCGAAACATGATTGAAGCAAAAGGAAGGTTTCCACCTTGAAATTCCCTTCCCTATATACCATGAAAAAGTAGGTCCTAAAATTAGGAAATTGACCAGAATTTCTCACTTACTTCAGCAAAGAAAACATATTCTCATGCATGCCCCTGCCTACATACAACTTTGGCTGCAGTATAGTCAGAGTTAGATAAAGAACACCAAAAATATATTTCAATTAGAAAGAGATGCAAAGAATAATATACCAAGCATCTGGATACAGGCATTAAAGTGAAAAAAATAAAAGCTTGACCTGAGCCCACCACATCAGAAGGGTAATGATTCGCATATTTGAGCGCTCCAATGTTCTCCGCAGAGGTGGAAGGAAAAATAGTAATGCAGCCACTATGTTTGGTAATAAATATAATACAACAACATAGGTATAAAGTGACTGGTTCCCCCAATCCCCAGCCCAACTGGTGACAAATTTTATGAGCTCTGGTGGATTCTGTACGGATCTAGAATAACAGACTGGCAAAACAACAACCCAAACAGCTGCTGCCACAAATTTCAGAAAATACCGCAACAATTGAGTGAATTTCATATTCTTCAATGCATTGCAGGTAAGAATAATATCAATAGTCACTGCAAATAGAAGATATGAGAAAAAAGTTAGTGACAACAGTAATTGCAATCGACACTACGGAAAAAGGAAAAAAAAAAAAAAAAAACTCCCATTAAATCCCAACAAGTGAAAGTAGGGATGAGAGAAATCTTTGTGCATAGCCTTACCCTTGCTTTGCAAAGGAACCGAATAAATCTACCTTCCTTTTTTAAAAAATAAATAAATATCATCAGTTTTGTTTACCAAGGAACTGAATAAATTACCTCCAACAGAAAGGAGTAGGTTTTTCAGCAAATCTTTCCATTTTGGGATTTGGATTTGTGTGTGAAGAAAATTAGGTAGATCAATAGAGGTTTACAAATACAGCAATGGAGACAGAAGGAACTGAGGTTGATAGGGAGCGCGCTTAGCTGTTACAGCTAGCATTGACAAATATGCAGATTTCAGGTGTCTACAGTTTCTTGGGTTGCAAGAAACTATTAACCCCTTTTCCTATAGATTTTTTTGGCCTGGATATCACCTACACTGTCCAAATAAACCATTATAGGGGCCCTTGGGGGATAGGCCTCTGAGCTTTCCAAACCAGATACCGAATCTATTTCCTAGTATTGTTGACCAATCGATCCTTTCTAAGTTGCAGGCCAAGGTGGGCCTTGTTGATCCAATAAATTGAAATTGTCCCCATCATTGAACTCAAATTACTTTTTCATAGAAACACTTCTTTTAGTATTTAAGTCACAACTCGTCTTAGTCAAACTTGGTTTTCACAGACTTTTTAGGAAGCCGTAGGAAATAATTTGTTGGTGCATAGCCTATCTTATATATCCTGACATTTAAGTGCCACCCTTCCACAGCTCAAAAAGTATTAGTCAATTTTTTCTGTAGTGAGATAGAGGATATTTTATCCTCCCATCTTCTTTTCTCCCCTTTAACCAAATCCTCTTTCTTTGATAAAAGTCAATACAACAAAAAGCTCAGACATATAGGAATAAGTACCTTGAAGAAAATTGAGAATGGCATATGTAATGAATATACTCATAACATTTCTGAAGACATCTTCATCAAACACTCCAACAGGTCCCAAGGAACTCCACGCAATAATAATCATTGCCTGAAAACAAAGACATATGATATAAAATTTGCATGGTGAAAGTCCCCGACTGAACCTTAGGTCTAGGTATTCAGCTAAAGTCAACATAAAGAACAAACCAAGGGACCAAGTATTAAGATTACCTGTAAAGCCAATATAAAGAATATCCACATTCGATCAAAACTCCTATACAGATGCAAAAATGTACGGACTTCAACAAAATTTGTTTTTGGCTTCCTCTTCCCAGCTGCAGCGCTGGCTTGGCTGGGAACCTAAGATTGGCATTTGTACTCCAATAAGTATGTCTAACAATGTAATGTGAGTGCATCTGACAATGTGAGTTTTACATGCAGTACTGCTTATGATCAATGGAACACTTTTTTTATCAGTGAAAAGGAAGATACAAGTAGGCAGTAGCTGTATAAATATGTCCATTGCACCTCAAGGAGCAAGGGAAAAGAAGAACATGAACAAAAAATGAAAACGCAAAATAAACAGCTCTACATCAAAGATCATTTCAACTTGACGACAGAACTAAAGTTTTGTTTTATATATAGATATGTCTCCTCTTCTATAAAGGTCATCCACTTCCAAATCCTATCCAACCAAATAAACTGAATTAAAGCATGAGTCACTTTATGCAAGAGAGTCCATTCTTCTTGTACTTTAACCAGTATTGGAAGTGAGATCCAACAGCTCATGGCAACTTATTTTTATTGTTTATAAAAGAAGACAATTTATTAGAGAAAGAAAGATATAAGTACAAAATGTTGGAGGATAAGAAATCCCCAACAAAGACAAAACAAAAAGAGTAAAACACAAAGACAGAGAAAGGAAACTCTTAAAAACTAATTAGTGTAGAACAACTGTCCAGTCCCTTTGCATATCTGAAATACTAATACCCTTAAAAAGTTCATGTGCTGAACACCTAAGAGAAACCATGAAGATGTGGGTATTAGCACAAGGTACTTGTATTTATAGCACAAGGTACTTGTATTTATAGCACAAGGTACAATAGGCTAATGTATTGCCCGCACTTGTTAGAAATATAAAAGCATTCAAACACCTCCACCTAGCTTCTTAGCTTTTAGGGAAGTTGTTGGTCCTTGAAATCTCTAATAAAATTGAAAAGTATTATTTACCCAAATAGTGCAACCCAATCCAAATTTCTGTTGCAGTGTAATTCAAGTGGTCATGAGTTCTTGCCATAGCTTTTTGTTTCAGTATATCTTATGGTCAAAATAGTATTAAGTTATTAACCAATACAACAATTCTTCGATAAAGGGGAAAAAAAAGATATTACTTGGCACGTTGGCATAGAGGTATAAAATTATGGCATTTAAAAAGCAATGAGAAGTTATTTAAACATGAAGAATAAAGTAGAAGATATGCTCAAATAACATACCAAATATTCATTTTATTTTAGCTACATCTGATGCCTATGTATTGTGACAGAAGCATTTGACAGTTGAAAAATCACACATACAGACAGAATGTACAGGTAAATAGATAGAGACCTGATTTGCTGTTGGTGTCGCATCATGCCTAAAAAAATCTGCGTTGAGATTGATTGGCCATTCTAGCTTAAAACATTTGTCAGACCTGGAAAAGGGCAGATTTGAGCTCCTTGTTATCCCAATGTATACAAAAATAGCTTTTATCACTGTTTTGAGTGTTTTCATTATTCAGAAAAATAGAAGTTTAGTGAAACATTACCAAAAGTATTCATTAAGATCATCATAATTTCTCCAATTGGAATGACTTGCCTTGCCTTTGTTGTTTCTCTTTGCTTCCTTTTTCACCAAATACAGAAACAAGTTTCAGGCACACATATTTGAAAATATGCAGCAAAACTAACCAATTATATCTGTATCATACTTACCTTCAATAAAACTTCATATATAGGGGTTATGATTTCCCTGAGAAAATATTCATCATCGCGTGCTACTATTTGGTATGTGTCCCCACTCACACGAAAGGCATTGTTATACAAAATCCCATAGACATCTTCACACATCTTTGAGGTCAAAAAAAAAAAGCAGAGTTATCAACACAGTATCTATTCCATGTTTCTCAACCTATTGTTTCTATTCTATTGGTTTCCTTTTAATATTTATGTTAAGTTCCTCTGCTAAAACTTGAAGTTGAAATTGAAAATGTTTATAACAACTGGGTCAGGGTCATCAGGCAATAGAGTTCGTACTACTAAAATTAGAAAGAATGATGTTGGAAATAGGTCAGATATAGGGTGGAAACATGAGACAGATGTTCAGAATAAGTCTGATATCGATTCACTGTTTGCTTCATAAGTTGTTGGAATGTTGAATATTAATTATGGATACGCTATTAATTATGTTTAAGCATTAGGATGTTTTAAAAATATTATTTTGAAGTAGGTAAACATTCCTACAAATTTACGGCTTGAATTCACTTCCCATGCACAAGTTTACTAAAGCCCTCAAATTTGACAATGTTGCATGGCCTTCAAAGTTGGGTATAAAGAGTTAATTCTGGCATGATATGTAGTGTTCTCAAAATCAACATCAACATCAACATCAACAGCACCTTTATCCCAAATTAATTGGGATCGGTGGTAGATGAACCCACATGAAAGATACAAAACGGTTGAAAAAAGTAAAAAAAATAAATAAATAAATAAATAAATAAATAAATACATTAATAAATAAATAAATAAAAATACACAAATAAAATAATAAAATAAAATAAAATAAAAATATATGTATATATAAATAAATAAAAGTAAAAAAGAAAGGGACAAGAAGAAGTGGGGGAAATGAAGGGGAAAAGGACTAAAAAGGGACCATCTGGATATGCAGTGTTCTCAAAATGAAGGGCATGATATGTAGTGTTCTCAAAATTAACAGGAAAAATGTCTCTGTACCACAAACTTTCAGAAGAGGGTTTTTTGTCGGATTTTAGATGTTTAGGAACTTTGAGAGAGTGAAGCGTTCCTCTGGGAATGCTTTTTAAAAAGCTATATCAAGCTAACACTTGCAATAATGCACAAAGAGGAAAATAGAATTTTGAGAGGTTTATAGAGGAATAAAAAAAGAATGACTTTTTTTGTACAAAATTAGAATCACTTTATTTGTTGAATCTGATAAAAAAAACATCTATGTTCTATTCATGAAATATCTTTGATAAATTCCAATGGTTCCATTCTTTCTAAGAAGAATGATTCAAGAGATTAAAGATAACAATGAGATAATAGTTAAAGATGGAAGCAATGACAAATTAATGTCACTGATAGTGATAAGAATGACAGTATAATGATAGTTTAAAAGAGATACCACAAGAAACATTTCGTTTAACATAATGAAGCATAAGTTTGTTAAAAATATTAGAGCATGGGCTTATTAAGATGATGAACTCATGGGAACAGCAGAAGAATGAATGCTATATTAATAATGTTTGACAGAAAGTTATAGAAAACTTACACGATGGAAAATATAACAAAGACATTCAGGCATAAAGCGAATATTTGAAGCTTCTCCCCATATTAGAAGATAAAGTGCAATGTAAATAAGCTCTAACTGTTGTGTGTCATGATCATCTGGAAACCTGTAAGTGTTAAAAAAAAATTGCATACACCAAAATGAATCAAAGGGCTCTTGTTATTATACAAATATTATATGAAGTGAAATTTAAGATAAACATCCTTGTCTTTGATTATCTCCCAGTAAAACATTGAATTACCTAAGATTGGATTTACAACGCACATAATTACACCATGATTCATAATTTTTGAAAATTGTAGCCATCAACTTTTGTACAGTTTCTTCATGGAGCTGCAACAAGCTTGTAATTAGTTTTCAATTTGATTGAAGAGTATCACAACGTTATAATGTAGCATTACCCTGTCCATAATACACTAAAAAGAATAGAATAATAGAAGTTTTTACAGGGATAGTAGTTGACCTGATTAGATTCAGGCCTATTTCGCACATTCAGGTTGGCAAGTAATAATATAAGGTGCTCCCTTTGATTTGCTGCATTTCCTTTCTTCGAATCCCAAATGTGATACCAATGAGATATATTTCAACATTAAATGAGATGACTCATCAGAAATGTGCATGACAAATATATATATATATATATATATATATATATATATAGCTGTATTCAATGGTAGATAGCAATAAAAATTGAAAAGTATAACTTTGATACAAATGAGAGCTTCAAATTCACATCTTTGAAGCATATAAGAGGATAAAAATAAAATAAAACAACACTACAATAAAATTCTTTATGTTCTCAACATAACTTTCCGTATGCCGTACTGCTGATATCTGGATCACATTTATGTAATGAGAATTAGTAATCTAAGTATAATTTTGTTTATTTTCCATATCCCAAGTATTTTGACAGTTTTTATAGACACCAGTTGGGATTGTATAGCTATTTTAAAGAGTTCTTTTTTTCTGCAGTCAATGTGGATAGATAAGTTATCTACATTGAGCCCAAAACAACGTCGTTTTGGGATGAAAATCAAGGTATTTTTGTAATTATAATTTGTTTCAGGATTATAATAGTCTTTCTCATTATAATTTTTTAATTTTTCAACTCAAAACGACGTCGTTTTGAGAGTGAATGTAGATAATTTATCTTGTATTGTAAAAAAGGAACTAAATAAGAAAGAAGAGAAGTTGAAAAAGGCGGATAAGAAATCCTCCCAGAACAACCTTAAAAAAAAACAAAATGAAAGCATGAATTATAGAAGGAAGAGAAAAACACATCAGCTCAAAAGAGCTCTCCAATCACTTTATAGATTTATGAACAAAAATCCATCAAAGAAGCCAAAAAAATTAAATTAAATTAGATTGTTCATTTGTCAGGCCTGAAGTTAAAAAACCTATGCCATAGGAATATATCTCCACTGAAAAACACTGGCATTTTGCTCCAGCCAGAAATACACAAACCTGCCAATTATTTCAAAAGCTATAAGCATTGTTCAGATCTATTCTAATTAGTAATTACCAGATAACATTAAAGATTCCTTGTTTAAGAACCCTTCACAAATTTCAACCTAATTTGAAGGTATGGTTCACAGCTTTGAAACAGCCCAAATTTTTTTTCCCTTAAGCAACATCTTGTTCCTTGCAGACTGGCCTAATGCTAAAATAAGTTCAATCAAACCTTCAATCCACCCATTCTAAAACTAATCCTAGCCAATTGAAAACTTGATTCCTTTTTAACAAGAGAAGGTAAAAATAAATCTTGATTCCAGTTCTCCTATGAATTCAACTATCACAAACCATTCATGTGTACATTCTACATCACTTCATCCACCACCATCTAAAACCTAGAACCCAACTCCAATGGGTTAATAATAAATGTGTGTCATAATTATCGCTAACGTTAGTAACCAGGACAACTTCCAATCAAAGTGAAATTAGGAAATAGAAGGGACAGAAAATATTCATTACCTGAAACCCAAAAACTGAGGAAATCCAATCAAGTATATCATTCACATTTTTAGTCCTCTCCATAGGCATTGTAGAATCTTCATTAGAGTCAGCAGGTCTAGAACGAATTATGGGCACTGGAAGATTATCCACCTTACGTAAAGCTGCAATTGCTGCTTTGATCTATAATTTCAAAGCAAAGAAAAACAAGCAGATTAAAAAGTTAAATTTTTAGGAAGATTATATCATTAGCAGAAGCAAAACTCATGTATCCCTGACATACAAACCTCAGGAAGTTCCATGATAGGTGGTTTAACACCAACAGCATACAAGGGAAGGATGTTATAGTGTTCATATTGTCCCCTCTTATTCTCAACATCTGCAGCATATTTTTTTGTCTGGCAATGAAAACAATATCCTCAGTCTGTGTCCCTACTATGTTTTGAAGTATTCTACAAATCTCAGTCATTGCCTAATCAAACAAAACAAACCTTCTCCTCAATAAGAGGTGCAGCTAACATAGCCTTCACCACTTCAAACAAAACAGCGGCAATCTGAACATTTTTAGCCATCTCCTCCCTGCAAGAATGACATAAGAAGAATAAGAGATTGTAAATCACATGATTCACTCAAGTTGCAAGCACAAGTTTAAGATCAAGCCTCACGGTTTTTGGGTAATTTCTCCATCCCGGATTCTGTGCTCATAGAATGATTGGTAGTAGGCCTGCAGCTCCCTAGTATCACTTCTTTTAGTCATTTTTTCAGTAAGCTCCCCTTCCTGCAACCAGGAAATTTTTTAAAATATTTAATATATCAACAACAATGGTCCTTTTTTTTCTTTTATGTAAATGATCAATCTATAGTCCCAAATAATCATTGTCCAGTATTATTTTTTTTCTTGATAAAATGAAGATGTTTATTCAAATGAAAAAGAGAAAATAATATGAAGCTGAGATTTAATATTTAAAATATGAATCCACAGGACATCCATCATTACCAGCTCATAGACACCAATGATAAGTAACAAAATACCACCTTTGAGAACTAAAAGAATTGCAAAAAAGCAAAACTAGACAGGGTACCTTTTCAAGTTTGTGCAACAGGTAAGTCTTGAACTGACGAACACCACGTCCACTTGATGTGAGATCCATATTATGAGCCTTCTCAAACGCATAGAAGCGACCTAATTAAACAAACAATGAAAACTTATTACTGACGTATATTCTTCTGCATATATAAGTGTAAAACACCTTTGACATGCTGAAGGAATGTTTCTATTCTATTTTGTTTTTTGATTTCTCTTTTTTAGATGTTGACATTGAACTAGTGTTTGCTGTCAGAGTAAGAATTCTGCAATCAGAATCTGGTTTCAATATGATAACATTGCAATAAGGGCTTGTTTTGGATATATTTTTATATTTACTAACAGCAGTTTAACAGAAAATCTATCTATTCATGCTACAACATAATAACTAGCTTAGGATCTTTGATATACCATTTCTAAGTGGCACAAGTTTGATTACTACTACTCAAACTACAACTTCATATTCGATAAATTGACTCTCTTAAGCAGAACGCTGACTTGAACACCACTTATGTATTTGAAAGATAGCTACCAATACTCATCACTACTATCATACTAACGTTCTTTTACATGATTCTACATGCATTAAAATGAGCTAAAGCCCTTAAAATTCTAACATGGCCAAATTGTTAAAAGGTGAAATATTAGTATGTGTTTGATAGGTCTGCAGTCATAGGGACAAAACTGGTGGTGAAATACCTTCCAAAGCCTATAAGCTTCCACTGTAAGGGTTTCAATGAGTCACTAAATACAGATGGACGCATTTTTAACTTAATGATTATTGCCTAACTAAAATTCAATTTCATTAATTTCTTAAACAATTGAAGCACTACAAGCCTTTTTTTTTTGTCTACTGCATGTTTTTCATTGAATGATTATTTGGCCATTTTGATTGTTTCATTTCTTTTTCCCTAGAGCTTGGGAAGATATTTTTCCCATCTCCTGCAGGAGACTGTATTGCATCTCATCAGTGATTACTTCCAAATTCTTTTAGAGGTGGTCCTGCACAATAAAGTGGGGCCTTGCACCCTCCCATTTTAAAAACACGTGGACTCTCCATCACTCTTTCATAACCTTTATGATATAGAGTTGAGGGAAGAACGTAGAGTAGAGGGATAGGAAAGCTTTAAATTTCTGAAAACTTATGCGGTAGTCTTTAACTGGTTTTCACATTTTTCAGGGGCCTCTTATTTGTTTGGAGGTTCAGTTAAGCAGTAATATTCCGGCTACATCTTTCTAGGGTCTTGATCAAAAGATTTTCAATCACTTGGATATTTGGAAGGTGCTTCTTTTTCTTCCAAAGTCCTATAGGGGTAGTCCAAAGCTAACTGCTGAATTCAGTTTTATCATTTGGACAGTGTTTTCTCAGCAAGATGAGCACTAAAGATCTGTTGAAAATTCAGAGAACCCGAAAAGCTCTTTCGCATGTGGTTTTAGCTCTTATGCAGTTGCCAACTTATTTCCATGTTGCTCTACAGCCAAATCCTTATGATCATTCAATTTGCGAGGTGAGTGCAGGATGTGCCCTCTCAATTTGGATCAGTTTCTTTTGATCAACTTCACAGGCTTTGGATGAAATAACAAAGAAGAGCTGGATATCTTATCCATCTCTTCTATTATAATCATGTAATATTATGGGATACATGTGATACAAATCTTAGATTTTAAGTGGTTTCTCCCTGGTCATTCATTTTGGCTTTTTGCAACTCTTAATTAGGATATCTTAGCCCTTTCTTTTGCACTCTTCTTTTCTATAATAAAATTTATCCATTTATTTAAAAAAAAAAAAAAAAGACAAATTGCACAAAACAGCCAAGGAAATCCATTTAGTATATATACCCTTTAATACCTTTACTTCCATACTCAACGTATTCATAATACCATTTACAAGTTACAACACAACAACTAACACTATTTTGCAATGATTAAGCAAAAATAAATAAATAAATCAAAATTATAAAAACCAATTGAATAAATACTCACAAAGATAGGCAACTCTGGGATTCTCATCCTCAATTTCAATTGCTGCTCTGAGGATTGGCACAATGACAGCAAGAGAGGAAGGAACAATCTCACTGTCCACACTTCCCTCCTCATTTGGCAACTCCACTGTCTTGGTAGGTGCCCTTATCATCCTCTTTGATGGCTGCCTAGACATCTCATGAAGACCCTTTGTGCCACTGGTGCTAGCCATGTCCCTGGCACCAGCACCACCACCAATGCAAGGTTAGGTTTGTTTCTTCTTCAATGTTCTTCCCCCAGAAAGCACCAGAGCTCTTGGGGTTTGAGTGAAGAGTGAGGGAAGCTAAAGTTTTCATCTTTTTGTATTGGGGTTCAAGAAGGAACCAAAAAGATTGATACTTTGATTGGGAGAGAGGTTTTGGAATTGCTCTGATAGCAAGGAAAATAAAAATAACCAATAAAGAAAAAGAAGGGAACAGAGTGTGCTGCTGCTCTTTCTTTTTACTCAGTGCTTTCTCTTTTTGGTGATAAACAATGGAACAAACCGGGGATGAAGACTCACACGTCACCCTGCTTTTTCTTCTTCTTTCTTTTGAGAAAAGTTGGGCCATTGTAACTGTGATAGAGGAATTGCTCATTACCAAGCAACCTACTAAGATTTGAAGTTTTGGGTTGCCATCAATCATATGTTTCGCAAGAGAGTTTATGAAAAGCATGTCAAAAAAGAGAGGTGAAGACAAGGCATATAGTTTCAGCGTTTTATAAGAGTTATGACGTACTAAAAACGACGGTGTAACGTGATTCGTGCTAAAAAATTTTTTTTTTTCAAAAAGTATGTGTGTAAAAAAGTTTGTTGTGTCATGTTAAATACAAATCTAAATCCCATAGTTTCAACAAATTTTAAAGCAGATTTTCCACAAAGCCGGTTAGTACAATGAAATGGGTTCAACTGTTCAAGCATGTAAAAATGTCATCTTAAGAAAATATTTAAATAAGATTAGTTTCGCTTTTAATGGGGTTACAAAATTACTAATAAGAACAAATTGCCACTTGATAATGTGAGCAATACTTAACGATAACAAATTGTAACCGTTGATTATTAATTCACAATAAATGATAATCGTTGATTGACGGAAATCAACGGTTAAAATATAGTTATAAGATATTGTAAATGAAAATAGATTGTAATTATAACTTTTCCCTATATATATATATATGAGGTAGGATCCTTTGACACCGGTGTCAAACTTTGAAATTTGAGATCAAATCTTAACCGTTGATTTTCGTCAATCAACGATTATCATTTATTGGGAATCAAACTTATTAATTTTCAATAAATAATAACCGTTGATTGGCGAAAATCGACGGTTGAAATTTGGTGTCAAATTTCAAAGTTTGACACCGATGTCAAAGGATTCTGCCCCACGCACACATATATGAGTAAAAAAATTAAATAAATAAAATACAACTTTTATTATTATTATTATTTATTTTATATTTTTATACTTGTAAAAAATAAAACAATTATTTTGAAATGTATATGTGTACGCGGAATGTATGTGGAGGATGAACCATCAATATAAAAATAATAATTCATAATCATTGATCTCATTTATATATAATGACTCACATGATTACTAATTAGACTCGTTCAGTTCAATAATGATCTTCTTCATATATAACTTGATAGGCATAATGTGTAACTTGATAGGCAACCGTGATAGACCTTTACAATGGGGATTAGTTATATATAACAATATATATTATATGCAAAACCCACAAACTAACACATATTGTTGTGTTGTAAATTATTAATTGGGCCTATATTGTTTTAAAGATATCCAACTGTATTGTTCCAATTGCCAGTATTAGTTCAAAAAAGAAACCTTGTATGGCTCAAAAGTGAATTCCATATTTCCTTGAAAAATGAAAAAGAAACTCACTTTGTCACTCTGTCCATACCATTAAGATGTGATAACACTACAAGAGCATAAAGCTAAAGGGAGTTAAAGTAAAAAATAATAATTATCTCATGCTCTCAACCTTCTTCGTCAACAAGCAATAGCCTCACGCACAAGAGAGTAAACAAAATTCCCTTTCTTTGTTTCTCTTTGTTGGGTAAGAAGCGTTTTGTCAGTTAGTGCAGAAGCAAGAAAATATATTTGAAGTCGTTGAACCGAGTGCCCGAAGTCGAAACCAGGAAATTTGAGCGCCGAAAAGCATTCAGATAGAAATTATTCAAAGCTGTCAGAGCAAGCGAACTCAACTCAAAAGTTGGAACAAAAGAACTAAATGCTCAAAAGTTTTACTATGTTGTAAATAATATTGATTTAGTTATTATTTAGTTTTTTATTTAGTCATTTATTGTTGTATTGGGCAAGTCTTTTGTTGTATTGGACCAAGCCCATTAGGTTAAAAGTAGGTCAAATATTCTCTATAAATAGAGAACCCTTTGTACAGATTATTTACAATTCTATAATATATTAGAATACCCTCTTACAAGTTGGTATCAGAGCTCTCGATCTGAGGGCTTTGCTTCCGCACATATTATCTTCTTTTTTAACAAAACCCTAATTTCTTTGCCTCTTGCCGCCATTAGCCGCCACCGGAAAATTTTTCCGGGGACCTTTTGGACCAAGGGGACCATTGTTGACCTTATTTTTCCTCCGATCTATCATTCTACGCTGTGTTCCTCCGCCACAAACAACCGAAACACCTCCGATCGCCTCCAATCAGATCTGTCTTCACCGTTTGGACCACTTTCCGGCGACTTTTCAACCGCGACCACCCACAGACAGGTGTGCGTTCACCGGACGACCACACCAGAAAAATCTCAGCCGGCGAAGCCCATCCACGCGCTCTCACGCGCCGCCCCTTTCTCGGCGAGTGAATCCCACGCGCAGCTCCTTTCTCCGGCGCGTGGAGGCGCGTGCGGCCGTGTTTTTGGACCGGACCACCACCATTCTTCTCGTCTTCTTGTCTTCTGTCTGGATCTGTAATTATTTTTCTGATCAGAGGTCATTTGATATTCTGTTTGGTTGATTTTATCGCTGGTTGTTAACTTTTTTTGTTAAAGAATGGCTGAGCATGATAGTTCTTCGATCTTATCTGGTAAGAGCACACGTTCTATATCTCTTCTTGCTTCTTGCACTGATTTTAAAACCTCATGGATTTTGGATTCTGGTGCAACTGATCATATGGCTTGTCGTACTGAGTTATTTTGTTCTTATCATCCTACTGTTGGTAGTCATACTATATCCGTAGCTGATGGATCCCATAAATCAGTTATTGGTTCTGGTAACATTCAAATTCAACCTTCCTTGTTTCTTAAAAATGTTCTTTATGTTCCTCAGCTTTCTACTAATCTTATCTCCACTCAAAAACTTACAACTGATTTGAATTGTTCTATCACATTTTTTCCTTCTCATTGTCTTATTCAGGATCTTACCACGAAGAAGACAATTGGAGTTGCTAATGAACAGGATGGGTTGTATCATCTCCTTCCAGACCATGCTAGCAAAAATCAGTTATTAATGACACGTCATCCTTCTACTGCAGAGTCTATGATTTGGCTCCATCACAAGCGTCTCGGGCATCCACCATTTAGTCTTTTGAAGTCTATGTTCCCCTCTCTGTTTCTCAATAAGTCGGTTGAGACCTTTCATTGTGATGTTTGTGAATTTGCAAAACACCATCGAGTGTCATTTCCTTCTAGCACTATTAAAAGCAGAGAACCTTTTTCTCTTATCCATTCTGATGTTTGGGGCCCTTCTAAAGTGCATAGTGTTTCAGGTGCTAGGTGGTTTGTTTCTTTTATTGACGATTGTACTCGGATAACATGGATATACTTGATGAAAGACAAGTCTGAAGTACCAGAGATATTTATTCGGTTTCATCACATGGTTGAGACTCAGTTTGGTAAGGGTATTAAAAGACTCAGATCTGATAATGGTACTGAGTACGTCAATCAACGCCTGTCACAATTCATTTCAGACAGAGGTATGATTCATGAGCTCACATGTGTTGATACCCCTCAACAAAACGGGGTTGCTGAAAGGAAAAATCGTCACCTTCTTGAAGTTGCTAGAGCACTACTTTTTCAGACATCTGTTCCTAGTTCTTATTGGGGAGAAGCAGTATTAGCTGCAACTTTTTTGATCAACCGTTTACCTTCACGGGTCCTTAACAATATCAGTCCTATTCATTCCATGACTTCCTTCTTTCCTTCTGTTCCCATATTGCAGAGCCTTCCACCAAGAGTGTTTGGATGTGTTGCCTTTGTCCATGTTCATAAACAACATCGGAGTAAGTTGGATCCTAGGGCTCTTAAGTGTGTCTTCCTTGGTTATAACCCTTATAAAAAAAGGGTACAAGTGTTATCATCCACCAAGTCGGAAATTTTTTGTTTCTATGGATGTCACCTTTCAAGAATCTGAATCTTATTTCTTGGGTCCTCATCGTCAGGGGGAGAATAGTTCTTCAGAAGACTCGTCCCCTTCTTTCTTTGAGTCTGGATCAATCTTCTCTTTTCCTAGTGTGTCTGCTCCTGGTGTGTCAGAACCTTCAAATACACCTGAGATACAACCCATACTGTCTCACCAGCAACCTCAATCGTCTGAACCACTGGTAAGTCCTGAATCTCCTATTTCTTCTGAATCTCCTGTTTCTGATTCTAATATTATTTCCTCTCATGATTTGTCTATTTCTTCTGATATCTCTAATGACTTACCCATTGCTTCTACTTCTGATGACTTACCTATTGCTCTTAGAAAAGGAAAAAGATCTTGTCACAAGAAAACTTGTTCCTCTTGTCCCTCTTGTACTCAATACCCTATCTCCCACTTTGTTTCCTCTGCTAATCTTTCTGTGCAGCACAAAAGCTTTGTTTCAGCACTAGATTCTATTGCAATCCCAAAATCAGTACATGAAGCCTTGAAAGATAAGAATTGGGCTCAAGCCATGCAAGAGGAGATGAATGCTTTGGAGAAAAATAAAACATGGGTGGTTATTGATAGACCCAACGGAAAGAAAGCAGTAGGGTGCAGATGGGTTTATACCCTGAAATATAATTCTGATGGCACTCTTGAGAGATATAAGGCTCGATTAGTGGCCAAAGGTTACACTCAAACCTATGGCATTGATTATGAAGAAACCTTTGCTCCAGTTGCAAAGATGAATACAGTGAGAATCTTGTTATCCCTTGCTGCCCATTACAATTGGGATATAAATCAATTTGATGTGAAAAATGCTTTCCTCAATGGTGAGTTAGAAGAAGAAGTCTACATGGAAATCCCGCCTGGTTTTGATTCTGTGAAGGGGGAAAATAAAGTTTGTAGATTAAAAAAGGCCTTGTATGGATTGAAGCAGTCACCTCGTGCTTGGTTTGGAAGATTTACTAAGGTTATGATGACCTTAAGATACAGACAGAGTCAAGGAGATCACACTCTTTTCTTCAAGCACTCCCAAAATGGGAAGCTTACTGTGCTCCTTGTATATGTTGATGATATTATTATCACAGGTGATGATTTTGTGGAGAGACAGATTCTGCAAACACGGCTTGCCTCTGAGTTTGAAATCAAAGACCTTGGGAAACTGAGATATTTCCTAGGGATAGAAGTAGCTCATTCAAGCAAAGGAATTTTTATCAGCCAGAGGAAATATGTTCTTGATCTTCTCAAAGAAGCAGGAAAGCTCGGGTGTAAACCCTCTAATACTCCTATTGAGCAGAATCACAAGATGGGCTATGAAGAAGAGAGTCCTCCAGTTGATAAAGGACAATATCAACGGCTAGTTGGGAAATTGATATATCTGGCCCATACTAGACCAGACCTAGCTTATGCTGTTAGTGTTGTCAGTCAGTTTATGCACGATCCAAAAGAAAAACACATGCAGGCAGTAGAGAGAATTCTTCAGTATCTTAAAGGTACTCCTGGTAAAGGATTGTTATTCCGACGTGATGGCAATCTATCTTTAGAAGTCTACACAGATGCTGATTATGCTGGATCCGTGACTGACCGTCGTTCTACCACTGGTTATTGCATGTTTCTTTGCGGTAACTTGGTGACATGGAGAAGTAAGAAACAAGATGTGGTTGCCAGATCAAGTGCAGAAGCTGAATTTCGAGCTATGGCTCAAGGCATTTGTGAGTTACTGTGGCTGAAAATTGTTCTTGATGATCTCAAAATAAAATGTGAGGGACCTATGAAGCTGCTATGTGATAATAAGTCCGCTATTTGTATAGCTCATAATCCAGTTCAACATGATCGGACTAAACATATTGAGGTTGACCGCCATTTCATCAAAGAGAAACTTGATAGCGGGTTGATTACCACTCCATACATTCCCACTGGGCGTCAATTGGCTGATCTATTAACAAAGGGGCTTCCTTCAGACAGATTTCAAGAACTTACTAGCAAGCTGGGAATGATAAATATTTATTCCTCAGCTTGAGGGGGAGTGTTGTAAATAATATTGATTTAGTTATTATTTAGTTTTTTATTTGGTCATTTATTGTTGTATTGGGCCAAGCCCTTTGTTGTATTGGGCCAAGCCCATTAGGTTAAAAGTAGGTCAAATATTCTCTATAAATAGAGAACCCTTTGTACAGATTATTTACAATTCTATAATATATTAGAATACCCTTTTACAAGTATTACCCACCCACTCTTACGTACAATGTATTACAAATGATTATCTTTCACAAGAAGGAATACTTTCTCTTCTTAGGAATAGGATTTCTAATTTTCTCTTTGGAGTTATATAGAGTTTGTTTGATTGTGTTTTGATTTTTTTGTTCTTAAAACTGTTTTATAGAATAGTTATAGAAACAGTTATTTTTTGTATTTTTTTTGTTTTGAAAATTAAAAACCAAAACAAAAAATAAAAACAATTCAGACGTGTTCTCTTAATTTGATTTTAAAAACAAAAAAACAGTTATAGTTTTTAAAATATTTTTTCCAAAACAAGCTTTACCAAATGATTTTTTTTGTTTTTTTGTTCTGAAAACTAAAAAACTGTTTTTAAAAACACTAATCAAACAGAGCCATAATAATTCTGATTTCTATTCTAGTTTCACTTAGTCAAAGGGCATATTCGGTGTGATATATAACATCAAATATTATAAGTTTACACTATGTGTTATGATTTTTTAGTTATTTGGTGTGACCATCGTATAGTATAAGCTTATACAATAACACTTAAGGCATGTTTGGTGCATAGTATAGGATAAGGCCTGATAGTATAAGACCTGAGTGTATAAAACCTGATTGTATAAGACCTGATTAAATTTTAATACTATCCAGCATTTGGCAGGGTATTGTATAAAATAATATATTGTATAAGATAATATCATCTAGGGCTTTTTGACCCTTTTGCCCCTCATTAAATAATTAATAACCAATTTACCCCTTCCCCAGAACTATCCACCATCCTGCCCCCATTTAGTCGATTAAGTTGCACTTTTAATCGACTAAATGGCAAAACTCAGAAATCATGAAACGCGAATTTTAGTCGACTAAATACTCACCTTAATCGACTACATTCGTTGCACTTTTAGTCGACTAAGCCCATTATTTAGTCAACTAAATGTCGCGAAAAACCCTATATCCAGACCTCTCTTGGTCTCATTTTCATTATATTCGAAATCAAAACTCCTCTTTCTCTTGTTTGTCAGCTGTGATCCTTCCAATCACCCTTCCATTTCATCCCACCACCTCTAAGGCATAGTAATTGTGAAATCATTGTCATTTCCCTTTATTTCTCAATTGTTTCCCCCAAATCTGAACCCAAACCCTAAAATCCGATTCCTACCCCCAAAATTCGTGTGAAAGATGAGCTCAAGTCCAAACATGTATGTTACCATGATTTACTATGATGGAAAGCATTATGAAGGCCCCAACGGTGTTCAATTTGAAGGAAAAACGAAAATGTTGAAAATCAAACGGGGCACTACGTACAATGAGCTGAAGGGGAGGATTCACCAAAAATTGGGGCTACACGGCAGCCATGGCGTTCAACGGATGATTGTCAGGGTAGAGTCTACAGTTGGTAAGGATGTTATATTCTACATTGGTAATGATATATGTGACGATGAAGATGTGGACTGTGTCATAGATGCATTTGTGGACCGAAAATTTCAAAACTTTATTGAGATATATGTTGAAATAGACTGTGGTCAATCTTCATCTGCACCTGTGCATGGAAGTAGTCAAAGTCAAGAAGACAGAGTGGTCGGTTTATCTGCACCTGCACCTGTCTTAAGTTAGATAACACTGAGGGAAATAGACGAGGATGAGGATGAGCATGACGAGGATATGGACAGTGAAGACGATGGTGAACCCGAGAGTGTTATTCCGCTGGGTGACACCTCAGATACGGACGTAGAAGGGAATTTTGACGCTGATACTAGTTCAGGAAACTTGAGTTCCCAGGTTATGCCACCACTCTGTGTTGACCCTGTTAGCAGTGGTAAGATTGTAAATTAAAGTTTTAATTTTGCATATATATATTTGTGTTTTCTTTTGTACTGACGGATAAGTTTAAATTTGGACGTAGGTTCTGAGATTGAGCCATTTTGGAATGACAGCCCACACTATTCCTTCATTAATTGGGCTCACCCTAATGATGAGACAGAGATATTGTATGGCGACGATGACATCCACGGTGGCTGGCATTTAGGGGATCCATTATATTTGTACCAGGAGTTTCGAACTAAATCTGAAATGCAACATGCAGTCAAATTATATTGTATGAAGTCTCATCGTACTGCTGTGGTGGCAAAAAGTGATGACCATAGATTTGTGATGAAGTGTCAACACCATAATGATGGTTGTCCCTGATACGTGCGGGCTATGTTGCCCAAGAATGAAATAGTTGGGTTGTTAGTAAGTGGGGTAAAAAACACACCTTCCTAAACCAAGGCCTTACTCGGGACCATAGACAGCTGGATTCTGATGTAATCTGTGCAGCCATTATAAGTATGTATTACAGAATTTTTGTTTATGGTTTAATTTTTCGGTATATTTATTGACTGTGTTGACTTCGAATTTTGTATAGGTATGTCAAAAGAAGATCCATCCACGAAACCAGTTCTTATTCAGGAGAGGGTACAAAGTTTGTATGGATACAACATATCTTATAGGAAGGCTTGGAAGGCTAAAATGAAGACCATTGTGAAGTTGTTTGGCGACTGGGAAAAATCATATGCCATCTTACCTGGTTGGCTGACCTACATGACACAGATTAATCCTGGTTTTGTGTTCAAGATTGATACGGACCAGTGTTGTGACGAACGACGTGTCTACACCGATAAGGCTGTCTTTCGCAGGGTATTTTGGACTTTTCACCAGTGCATTGAGGCTTTCAAATATTGTAAACCTATAATCCAAATTGATGGCACGCACCTGTACGGGAAATACAAAGGTACCCTCTTGATTGCTACGTCACAGGATGGTGATGGATTCATTCTGCCTATTGTGTTTGCCATTGTTCCACCGGGTGAGAGATTGGATGATTGGTTGTGGTTTCTTAGCCAGATGCATTTCCATGTCACACGTAGGCGTGGTATATGTCTAATATCCGATCGTCACCCCAGCATCATCAGGGCTGTGAAGGATCATGCCGGTTGGCAGCCTCCATTTGCGTATCACGTGTTTTGTCTTCGTCACATTGGAAGCAACTTTAACACTAAGTTTAGGGACGTGGAACTGAAGAAAACGCTAATGAAACTAGGTAAGCTATTTTCATGAATGTGTACATGTTGTATGTAATGTTGTTTATGTAAAACTCATTCAATTTGGGTTCATTTTTTGCAGGTTACATGTGTTCGAAGATTCACTTTGATTTAAGATTTCAAGAATTTGTTGACAGTAACCCACAAGTAGCCTCATGGATAGATCAGATTCCCAAAGAGAAATGGTGCAGGTCTTATGATGAGGAGGGCCGAAGGTTTGGTCATATGACGACTAACCTATCTGAGTGTATCAATAAGGTCCTACGGGGTGCACGTAATTTTCCAGTAACTGCATTGGTCAAGATGACGCAAAGTAGACTTGTAGAGTATTTTGTGAAGAGGCATGAAAAGATCAAAAAAGCAAAGGACAAAGGCTGGAGAATTGCAAAAAAGGTTGAGGCCTTCTTACAAAAGAATGATCAGTTAACTGTCAGTCTCCGTGTTCGTGTTTTTGATAGAGACTTGCAGTTGTTTGAAGTTGAGGATGCCTACAATCAATCTATTCATGATGTCAGCGACATTATGAGGGTTGACTTGCTAAATCGTAAATGTCAATGTGGACGGTTCACAGCTAGACGATTTCCTTACAGTCATGTGCTAGCGGTGTGCAAGGTTGAAAAATTGAACCACTATGACTATGTCGATCCTGTGTTCTCAATTACACAAATTGAGAAGGTCTATGCTGCACATTGGTTTCCAATGGGTAATGAGTTGTTGATCCCAGAAATAGATGGTCCAACTATTATCCCAAATGCATCTTTGGTTCGTGCACAAGGGAGACCGAAGTCTTCAAGGATACAGAATGAAATGGATTGGGTTGAGTCCCAACCCACAAGCAGTAAAACTAGATGTAGCACTTGCAAGCAAATTGGTCACAATAAACGTACATGTCCTATGAGGATTAGGCAAAGCTGAACCAATGTTGTGCATGTATTTAAGGTCTTTTGTAAGAGTTCATGTAATTCTGTTATGAATTTTTATGTTACTTTGTGTTACTGTATAACTCATTATGTTATTTGACTTTTCATTTCTAAGTCCATTATCTAACATTGGTCCATATTGATAGATTGAAACTCATAACTAATACTAATATTACCCCTAAATGAATTCACCAAGTTTCGGGGAGCGTAAACAAACGGTTTCAAGCAATACGTACCCAATTGCATACGAATCCTGTAGTTCTCAATTTTGTACCTGAAAGTGTGTTCCCCAAGTCATTATATACGTCTACATTAGTATTCGATCAGTTTCGTGCCAAAAAAATGCGTGCAAAACAGAATGGGGTGTCAAAACCACTTATTTAGTCGAGCAACTTGTGCTGGTTTAGTCAACTACACAGTTTAGTCGACTAAACCAATACAGGTTGCTCGACTAAATAAGTGATTTTGACACCCCATTCTGTTTTGCACGCATTTTTTTGGCACGGAACCGATCGAATATCAATGTACACGCATATAATGACTTGGGGAACACACTTTCAGGTACAAAATTATATTGTACAGGTTATAAACCATGAATGTACATGTATTGCATAAATCTTGGTTTAGGGTACCCGAAACTTGTGTTCTTCATTTAACTCTCTTATGAACACCTGTTCTGAATTTCATTGGACATTTTAGACCTGTTGGACTGTGATTAGACACAAATTGAAAACAAGAATGTAAAATTACCATGTTCCTTCATTTGGTAAACAAGAAAAATGACATAATTACGTAAACGGATCACAACATGATGGGAACATTAAATAGTTCAGCTCATAAACATAATATCACATAAACTACAAATGTCAAATATGAAGACCGAAGTCAATTACATTTCAACACACACTACAAACGTAAAGTAAAAAACATAAACCCTAAATCTAATCCTCCTCCTCCTCGGACGCCGTCTACTCGTCATCCTCGTCTGACACATCAGTCCCCTGTCCTGCAACATCCTCAACCTGCTGTTTTCCTCGTCCAAGCTCTAGACGAGCAAGCCTATCTTCAACACCCTTGAACCGTCCCTGTATATGTCTAAATCTTTCATTCCCTTTCTGCACGTGACTCTTCCTCTATTTTTTGTGTTTCAGCGTCATTTTTCCTATTTTCTTCAGCGTGGCGTTTATGCCCTTCATGACATCACGCAATGAAAACCCACCCTCAGGCTCAGCTATCTCCTGCTGGTCACCCTCATCATCATCGTCATCATCATCCTCCACCTCGGGCTCAACCATGTCTACAAGTGGAGCAACATCAGGAACCTCAACATCAGCCGCACCTGTGAACTGCCACACTCCTGTTTGGGGGTTCTTTGTCATCTTACACTGCTCCAGTAGACGTTTTCCAAACTTATGATTATACCCTGTGGTCTTCTTCAAGGTCACATTACCCATGGGAACATCAAAATGCTCCAATATCCTCTGAACAAGACAAGCAAATGGAAGTGCACCCTTGTGTTTGGCCTTATACATCATCCAACAGATGTAGTGCCTCCAGTTCACCGAAGTACCATGTCGGATAGCCCACATGATGGGAATGTCATGCTCCAACACCCTGGAATGATTGAACGCTCGCGGAAACAGAATGTGGGTGATGACATAGTGTAGTATACGAGACTCCACAGTAAGCAACCCCACCGTATAGGCAATGTGTTGCCCACCGACTCTTCTCTGCTCCTGTACGGCATCACCGCGTGTATATCCTGGAAGTATGGTCTCGCTGTCTGCGTCATATTCCACAGTCTGCGCAGAATCAAAGTCATACCCCAGTAACTCCAACCATACCGGAGCCGTCATGATGATCTCCACCCCGCAGACCCTAGACCTCAGCTCACCCTGTACGTAGCTGAGGTTATGGTAGAAGGCCCGTACATGCAACTCAGAATATGAACACGACAGTTCAGCCAAGGTCCTAAGATGTGATTCCTCCAACCACCTCACAATGTTAAAACCTTCTTGTTCAAAAAAGGTTGTATCAAGTGATTTGGCCCCACATATGGGTCGGTTAACAAAGTCACGGACAAATGATTCATGAACCACGGGGTCATTCTCGAACAAGTATCCGAATGGCAGGTCGACAGGAGCGGGCTCTTCCTCTTGTGGCCTTGACGAAGACGGACGGTCTTATCGTAGCTTCTGTCGTCTATCATTTCTAGTGCTAGACGATCTTCTACGGCCAGCCATGAGAACAACTGTACCTACAATGCAAGTGGAAACAATATCAATGAACAATAACAATATCAAAAAATTTAAAATTCAATATAAAAAACAAAACCTAATCCTAAAATAAAACAGAAAACAGAAACCCTAACCCTAACCCTAAAACAGAAACCCTAACCCTAACCCTAGCACATCACAAAAAACCATTCCTAGCCACTAACATAAAAACATCAACCCTAACACTACAACCCAAACAAAACAGCAACATGAACCCTAACCCTAACCCTACCCTAACCCTAACCCTGCCCTAACCCTAAGCCTAAGGTACCACATCAACCCTAACCCTCACCCTCACAAGAAACTTAACACCTTACCCCTAACCTAAATCCACAAAACCGCAAATAGAAATCAAATGCATGGAGAAAAAAAAAACCTAAACCTAAAACCAAATGCAAGTCAGAAAACGTTACCTAAATGTCGATTTCGCAAGTGTGAACCATGGATGCTTCAATCGCACCTTCAAGGGTTGAGATTCGGACTTGGTTGGAGAGAGGGGACGGAATGGAGCGATTTAGTCGATTAGGGTTTGAAAATAACCTCCTTTGCGAAATGTGGGGTTTTTTAAAAACCTGATCTGCGACATTTAGTCGACTAAATAATGGGCTTAGTCAACTAAAAGTGCAACGAATGTAGTCGATTAAGGTGAATATTTAGTCGACTAAAATTCGCGTTTCATGATTTCTGAGTTTTTCCCATTTAGTCGATTAAAAGTGCAACTTAATCGACTAAATGGGGGCAGGATGGTGGATACTTCTGGGGGAGGGGCAAATTGGTTATTAATTATTTAATGAGGGGCAAAAGGGTCAAAAAGCCTATCATCTAGTATTTGGTAATGCACTGTATAATACAATATATGATAAAAATAAATTTTTTAATAAAAATATCCTTTAATAAAGAATTTACATAACTCTTCAAAAAATGTCATATGATATTAATTTTTATAAAAATAATTGATCAGTGTGTCCAAAATATAAATTAATTTTTATAAAAATAAAAATATTCAATATTTTAAAAATTAATATATTGAAAAATTAATTTTTATTTTAATAGATTAATATTAAAATAATATATTAATTTTTGAGAATTACATTGGTCAACAATGTTAATACATCAATCTCTTATCAGGCCTTATCCCTCACCCTTAGGCCGGATTAAGTTATACATCGTTTTGATGTATTAAGGGATTATGATGTATAAGCTTATACTATACGATGGTCACACCTAACAACTGAAAATGCCATAACGTATAGTATAAACTTATATTATCATGCCTTATACGTCACACCAAACAGCCCCTTATTAATATATCAAAATGATGTATAACTTAATCAGGCCTAAAGGGGTTGGATTAGGCCTGATAAATGATTGATGTATTAATATCGCTAACCAGTATAATTTTCAAGAATTAATATATTAAAATAAAATTATTTTAAATATATTAAATTTAAAATATTAGATATTTTTATTTTTTAAAAATTAATATATTTTTTGGACACATTGATCAATAGATTTTTGACATATATGGAAGAATTATATAAATTATTAATTAAAAGATATTTTTATCAAAAATATTTATTTTTATCTTATTTAGTATTAAACAATGCATTACAAAACATTGGACGATATTATTTTATACAATACCATGCCAAACGCTGGATAGTATTAAAAAGTAATCAGGTCTTATACAATCAGGCCTTATACTATCAGGTTTTATACTATCATGTATTATCCTATACTGTGCACCAAACATGCCCTAAGACTCATTCTTCCACTGTCTAGATATTTTTACAATTAACAAGGGGATTTTCAAGACATGGAGACTTGTGTAAGAATCCACACCGATAAATTAGGAATTTAAATAATTTAATTATGAGTTTAGGAAATAACTCCATAATTGACCTTGGATAATTATATAAAGATTAGAATAATTATCGAGAAGGACAAATAATGCTTAAATTGTTGTTCTTATGAAAAGTGCAGATACAGGTTCTGCTTAACAGTATAAATGTGTCTCGGTGAAGTATTCCAAAACATTATAATAAAAATACAAATATTCCTAGAAAAATATCTAGGTTCAGAATATCAAGTTTGGGTAAAAAAATACTGAACAGTGATGTCAGAACTAATACCGGCTATGTATAAAATGCGTACCGGTGAAGTGTTCAAAAAATTATAATGAAAATATGATAATTCCTGAAAAATGTCTAGGTTCAGAATATAAATTTTGGTATAAAATTGATTAGTGAAACTAATTAAACTAATACTGTTAGTTTTAATGTGTGCACCTATAAATAGGAAATACACACAAAATATTTCACTTATCTGTCTCTATTTGACATTGATCGAGCAATATACTCGAGAACATACCCATATACTCGAGTATATGGGTCTATACTCGAGTATATATTCAACATCTGGGTTTTTTTAAACATTTACTCTAGTATATGGGTCTATACTCGAGTATATAGTGACCAAATTTTCTACAAGAATTTTTCTATACGTAGCTCTCGAAAAGATATGTGGAATTAATAAAGCACCTGATTCAGACAACCAGGTTAAAAGTTATGACCTTCCGAAGTTTTGCTCTAAATTTTCTTAAATTTTGTAATGTCAATAGGTTTTGTGATACCCACAAAGCTTCTTCTCAAGTTACCTGAGTCAAGTCCAATATTATGAGTATATGAATATAGAAACTTGTTTAATTCAAAAAATCTCGTTGAAAAATATTTAACCATAAAACTTCAGAAGACCATATTTTTTAAATCAAATAAGTTTTGTGAATATCAAAAAAACCTATTAGCATTACAAAATTTTGGAAATTTTAGAGTAAAACTTCAAATGGCCATAACTTTTGACTCGGAAATTTTCTAGCGTGTAGCTCTCAAAAAGCAATGTGAAATGTCTATAACAATTGACTCGGGAATTTTTAAGTAGCTTCTAACTTAAAAAAGAGAGAATCCAAACGAGGTTTTAACTTATTGGTACGACGATTTTGCTCTCTATAACATTCTAACCACGTAAGCTTTAGAGTTTTTTTGGTTGGCTTTTGTGATTGTAGTTGCTAGGCATTTGTCCGTTTTTACGTGTTTATAATTGATACATTTGGATTATTAATGTGCAATGTCTATATTTTGAGCCCCTGTTTGTGGATTTTAGCCTTGATAGAGATGGTCCAAGGTATGAATTACGGGAACTCTTTTTGTAGTTGTCATTTCAGCATAGTTTTTTTTTTTTTTTTTTTTTTTGGGGGGGGGGGGGGGGGGGGGGGGGGTTTACAATAAGGGGCAAAGCCCTTCATCATTGTTCTTTAAATGTATAAGGGATAGAACATATGCATATGACACCATTATCAATTTACATATGAAGACATCGCTAGTTTGACATATATGTTAATTAGTGGATATGAAAATGCCATGGGATGTGATAAATTGAGATGAGTTGCCAAAGTTTGTTGATGATGGCTTTTTGAGAAGGTTAATGAGTTTGTTTTGGTGTGTGACTGTTTATATGGGCTTAAAATAAAATTATAATAATAATAATACTCTTTTGAATTACTTAGATTTAATGTGTTGTTTGTTAAAATATGTATAGTCTTAGCTTTATAATGCTATTCATTTATCTATGTGTATATATTATCACTGTTAAGTTTTTACTCACAGTATCAATCAAACACATTGCACATTGTTTCATTGAAATCTCAACTAAAAGTTCTGTTTTGAAATAATAATAATATTATTATTTTGACTTCAATGTATAACATATTACAAAATCTTATAAATAAAATAGAGATTATAAAACAAATAAGGATGGTTTTTGTTACAGGAAGGGTTTCAGCAAGGGACAAGCAACCCTATGTCATACTTAGAGACTTTGTGGTTTGAAGTTGCCACGTTATTTTAGCTTGGGGCCTTGTGTCATTTTAGATTGGGCCCACGTCTAATAGTTTATAACTAGAGGCAATTAGACGTGGACACATAAGTAGGAAGTGTTATGTTAGTTATCGGTATTCGCAGTATGTTTAAGTGGTTAGCTCTTGTATAAAAGGGGATTATTGATGTAACAGAGGATTTATCTGAATAAACTTCTTGATAGTTCTTGTTCTCTATCATTTTCTCTCTATGTTAGGTTATAACCTAACAATTGGTGCTTTCATAGATTGAACACCACTAGTTCGTCACAATGCGCATTCAAGATCTCGCCGAAGAGTTTAATATATTCCAGCAACATGTTGATGCTCGCCACGATGATCATCAATCTTAGATGTCTCGAGTTGAAACCAGTTTAGACGATTAGCAGAATCAAGTGGCTTTGATTGTGACTCAATTGCAACAATTGAATAACACTGTTTTGTTGATAGATGCACGTACTCGCGAGCCACATCATTGCAATGCACCTTTTGATGCATCGTCTTCGATGAATACTTTTCACGTAGACTTCCATGACGCTAGGAATTTGTCCAAAGCAATACGTTTGGAGATTCCGTTGTTCTGTGGCGTTGATCCGAAAAGCTGGATTTTTCGCACAGAGCTGTTCTTTATGTTACAATAGATTCCGAAAGAATTCAAGGTGCCACTTGCTAGATTGTGTATGGATGGAATAGTTGCTACATGGTACCAATGGATGTTAATAGTGGCCTGATCCATTCTTGGAGCGATCTTTCGAGATGATTATGTGAAAGGTTTGGAATTTTGGCTTATACGAATTTGAAAGGGGTACTTTCCAAGCTCACTTAATCCGGGTCCTTGCGTGACTACTATAGATACAAGGTATGTTTTGATGATAACAAAATGACAAAAAAAGAAGAGAAGAGCATTAATCAAGAGAAATAAACACCAACCATGTGTGAAGATTGAAGATACATGGTTGGATCAAGAGATATTAAAATGGCAAGAACATAGATGAGATATGAAGAAAGATAGAAATGGATCAAGAGTAACAAGGAAGAATAAGAAGAGCAAAACCAATAACAAAGGAAACAAAACAATGAACAATCTTAAAGAAAAGAAAAGGATCAAAACCAACAAAGTGTCAAATATTGTCATATCTAACAAGTCAAAGCATCAAGTTCAAGCGAGGATCAAGATCCAAGAATCAACATAAGAAACTAAGTCCTCATTCCTATTAGATTACACTTTTAGGACTTAGATATGACTGTAAGGGTATACGGTAGATTGCATTGCATGAGCTTAAAGTTTTTCTCAAAGTAAACGTGTTTTTCAAATTGCATAATTATAACCTTTATATACTTGAAAGAAATTTCAAAACCCATGGAAAAGATCCTTGACATGTTTTATAACTTCAAAACATATTTATCAAGTCAATATCTTTCATGAAAAGTGGTTGGACGCAAGTTAGAACACATTTGAACTTAAAATTTGTTGCATAATTTGATTGCTATCTTCCAAACAATTTTACATATCAAAGACGATGGATTTTAATCTTGTGCATATAAGTTGTATATCTTTCTTTTATCTTTCCAATAAGACTGTAACAACCCGTTATACACCGGTATTGTTAACATTGATTATGATATTAAGCGCAGTTATAATCTCAACAATTCATTTATAAAAATGCGAGTAAACTTTTTTCCTTTTTATTATGCGAGCATTTAAAACAATAATAAAGTGTAACAAATAAAAGCTATGATCGTAACTGTAAAATCTTTGCGGAATAATTATTTAAACTGTCTAAATATCATATAATACTCCTCTCAAGTCACTAAGGGGTTCCCAAAAACCCACTTAGCTAAAATCTCGCTTTTACGTTTTTTACCTATCCGAACATGGTTCGGTATTTTAATTACTACGGATAAACCACTTTCCGCGAACCTCTCATCTTTTAGTATGTTATTCTACACTTAATTACCTTTCTAACAAGCTATCACACGAGTCATAAAGTTCCCTTTTTCTCCAGATATCACCGTTTGAAGTTGGACAAGCAAATCTGCCAGCCAACCTCAAACAGGGTTCCAAACAGCCCTCACTCTATCAACGATTATGGAAAATACATTCAACCACTTGCTCTCAAATTTTCATACAGTAAACTAAACACCTAAAGCTTCAATTTGACCAAGAAACAAAATAGGAATAAATTTCCCAAAAACTGCCAGAGATAGCCCCATGTGCAGGGGCGTTCTGGACAGTCCGTGTTCTCTGGATTCTACAGGGCATCGTGGTTCTCCTTTGGTTCTTAAATTTCAACACAAGGTATTTGACATCTCAAGCTTTACAATGGCACTGGGCACGTCCCTATTGGACTTTTGTGGAGGGAGATCTGCTCTCCCAAAGTTCACCCAAAATCTACCAAAATCTAAAAATTTTGCCAGAGTTTCCTTTGTTTTTCTAATAAATCCCACATTTGAAGGTGTGTTATCGAACCTCAATTTTGTACCTAATAATCATGGGTGGCACACAAGGACCAACAATGCCTTGGTGCTCTTACAACCCTTTACAATATATATCAAATTTGATCCATAATCATAATCCATTCTTACTTTCTCCAAGTTGAACTAATTTCAATCACAATATTCAGTTGCATGCATCGTGAACATAAAACGTAAATCAATCCTAGAATAGGCCTATTGCCCTTTCTTCATATACATATGCTTCCATATTACATCAAGTCTCCATAATACAAATTACAACTCCTTTACAAATATTACACAACCTTGAAGAACAACATCAATATACAACATAAATTCTCCAAATAAAATGTCGTAAACATAAGCTAAACTTAGACAAAACATGGCATGAAAATCGATGATACAATGCATAATAATAACTTTACATACAGTGTTTATGCCCTAAGTCTAGCCTAGGCCCAATGGCCACAAAATACAAAATGGCTCTATGTCCAAGCGCATCCTACGAGCCTCTTGCCCGCCGCTCCAACACCACTGGCACTACATGAAATAAAGTCCCCAAAGTAGGGTGAGATATACGAATATATCTCAGTAACCCAGAGGTTCTAGAGAATACTCCTCCCAATGGCTCACTTCAATGCATATCAATAGCATAATAAAACATTTAAAATAGGATAAAACAAAGGATTTAGTGAAGTAGGGAAGCATAGGGAAATGAAATACAACGAAGCTGGAATGATCAATGCCAAAACCACGCAACGTCTGGCCTATTAGCCTCGGCATATAGCCTACGGGTTCCAAACCAAGGAGTGTTACCAGAACATAAACCAAGGCACCCTCTATCCATATACCCTTGAGACTTCCTAGTGTGCTCCTCTACAGATGACACACCACGACCCCAGGTCAACTGGAACTCCCTCACGAAGACCTATCCAGTGGAAGTCCGTAACGCCCGAAGACAACTGTCTACTGGCTAGAGACTCGGTACATCCTATGTACCACTATACATACAATATGCATAATCATGTTATACTAAATTATTCACATACACCTCCAACCATTACCCTCAACGGGCATGGTGGAGCACACACGGGGATCAAACCCCAATACCAAGGGATTACCTGAATATTCTCTTCCGCTTGATAGCTCCTAATCACAATATCACCAAGCTTGGTTCCACCAAAAATACCTACACATAGGCCATTTCCATCTCAATCTCAACCAACCAAATACATGCAAGTTTATCAAGTATACATGCATAGGTTCAAGAGCACTTACCAAAATCCCTTTAGTCCGGGACCAAAGGCAACCCACCAAGCTCACGGTTCGGAGTTCAATTTCGCGGGAGGCAACCTAAAATGATCACACAAGGATCATCAATACAAAGTGAAATCCACCAAGATTACAAAACATCAAAAATCCTTCCCTACACATGGTAGGTTCGGCCAACATAATATTTTCCTAAATTTTCTTTTTATTTTTCTTTAGCATCCTAAGGCTACCACAACACCATTTTAGATCCCACTTTCCATCCTACACCATCACAACATCATTCAGTGCCTTCTCTGTCTGCTGCGCATTTGTAGTGTACACATGTCCCACCGTAGGAGCAGATGGCAAGGCCTGCAGATTCGTAGCCTGCCCAGTATTACTATAGCACTCCCTGGAAAAATGCCCAACCTTACCACATTTGAAACAAGAATTCAGAGCTGCAGTACAAGGGCCTCGATGGTACCTCTTACACTTATCACATTGCGGAGCAGAATTTTTGTCATTAAAACCACTCCTCTGACCACCACCCCTCTTGAATTAACCAGGAGGCTGCCTTTCCTGCAACCCCCTACCTTTGTTATTATTATGATGGTAGCCACCTCTATTATTATTTCCAGAAGGACCAGATGTCCTCTTACCAAACTTGACCAACTCATTAAACTTGGCCAAATATGCATCAACAGTCATAGTCCCCTGTACCAATTTCTCAAATTCACCCTGCTTGGCTTCTCGGACATCCTTGGGAAAGTACTCTTCATGAAACAATCTTTCAAATAAAGCCCAAGTCAATTCCACTCCCTGAATAGTAAATGGGCGAGATGCGTTCCACCACCACTCGTGGGCATCTCCCTCAAGCATATACACAGAATACATTAGTCTCTAGGGATCCTGACACCTCATTACCTGAAATATTTTATCCATCCCCATCAACCAGGTAGTAACTACCTTCGGGTCCCTTGACCCCTGAAATGCTGGCGGCTTGTGTTTCCTGAAAGATATGAGCCTCTGCTCATCAGTACCAACAACTAACTGCTCACCAACCCCAGAGGACTGAGCAACAACTGTAGGATCAACAGAAGGTTTCTGGAATATATGTAGGATCTACGGTGGGCTGACTAGCCTCACCAGAATGACGACTAGCCCCACTCCCTTCCTGATGAGGTGTAGCAGATGGCGTAGGTGTAGGAGTCACCGTAGCCATATGTGGAGGGGAATCATCCCTCCTATGCCGAGCTCTATCATCCCTCATCTCAGTCATGAAGGCATGCATCATATCCTAATTATTTTTCATCAGGTTCTCGGTCATTGTTCTATTCGCAGCCGTCTCCGCCTGCAGAGCATTTAGAACTGCAGTAATCTGATCTGGTGCTAGAAGACCTGCACCTCGAGTTCCACGGCAACCACGAGCCCTACTCATGATGTCTGTACATGTAACACAAAGGAATGAATTGATCAGACCCACACTGAGGAATCACATATACATTAATCATAAATAGTTCACAGATAGCTATGCAACACAAAATACAGTCATACATAATCAGAGTTCCCTAGTAAACTGCTCTGATACCATAAAATGTAACAGCCCGTTGTACACCGGTATTGTTAACATTGATTATGATATTAAGCGCAGTTACAATCACATCAATTCATTTATAAAAATGGGAGTAAACTTTTTTCCTTTTTATTACGCGAGCATTTAAAACAATAATAAAGCGTAATAAATAAAAGTTGTGACCGTAACTGTAAACTCTTTGCAGAATATTTATCTAAACTGTCTAAATATCATATAATACTCCTCTCAAGTCACTAAGGGGTTCCCATAAACCCACTTAGCTAAAATCTAACTTTTACGTTTTCTACCTATCCGAACATGGTTTGGTATTTTAATTACTGCGGATAAATCTCTTGCCAAGAATCTCTCATCTTTTAGTATATTATTCTACACTTAATTATCTTTATAAAAAGCTATCGCACGAGTCATAAATTTTTCGTTTACTTTGGATATCATCGTTTGAAGTTGGACAAGCAAATCTGCCAGCCAACCTCAAACAGGGCTCCAAAACGCCCTCACTCTATCAACGATTCTGGAAAATACACTCAACTAATTGCTATCAAATTTTTATACAGTAAACTAGACACCTTAAGCTTCAATTTTACATATCATGATCCTAATTTGACCAAGAAACAAAACGGAAATAAATTTCCCAAAATCTGCCAGAGACAGCCCCATGTGCAGGGGCGTTCTGGACAGTCCGTGTTCTCTGGATTCTACAGGGCATCGTGGTTATCCTTGGTTCTTAAATTTCAATACAAGGTAGTTGACATCTCAAGATTTACAATGGCACAGGGCACGTCCCTATTGGACTTTTGTGGAGGGAGATATGCTCTCCCAAAGTTCACCCAAATTCTGCCAATTTCTAAAAATTTCGCCAGAGTTTCCTTTGTTTTTCTAATAAATCTCACCTTTGAAGGTGTGTTATCTAACCTTAATTTTGTACCTAATAATCATGGGTGGCACACAAGGACCAACAATGCCTTGGTTCTCTTACAACCCTTCACAATATATATCAAATTTGATCCATAATCATAATCCATGCTTACTTTCTCCGAGTTGAACTAATTTCAATCACAATATTCATTTGCATGCATCTTGAACATAAAACATAAATCAATCCTAGAATAGACCTATTGTCCTTTCAACATATACATATGCATCCATATTACATCAAGTCTCCATAATACAAATTACAACTCCTTTACAAATGTTACACAACCTTGAAGAACAACATCAATATACAACATAAATTCTCCAAATAAAATATGGTAACCATAAGCTAAACTTAGACAAAACATTGCATGAGCATCGATGATACAATGCATAATACTAACTCTACATACAGTTTTCATGCCCTAAGTCTAGCCTAGGCCCAATGGCCACAAAATGCAAAATGGCTCTATGTCCAAGCTCATCCTACGGGCCTCTTGCTCGCCGCTCCAACACCACTGGCACTACCTGAAATAAAGTCCCCAAAGCGGGGTGAGATATACGAATATATCTTAGTAACACAGAGGTTCTGGAGAATACTCCGCCCAATGGATCACTTCGATGCATATCAATAGCATAATACAACATTTAAAATGGGATAAAGCAAGGGATTTAATGAAGTAAAGAAGCATAGGAAAACAAAATACGATGAAGCTGGAATGGTCAATGCCAAAACCACGCAACGTCTGGCCTATTGGCCTCGGCATATAGCCTACGAGTTCTAAACCAAGGAGTGTTACCAGAACATCAACCAAGGCACCCTCTATCCATATACCCCCGAGACTTCCTAGTGTGCTCCTCTACGGATGACACACCACGACCCCAGGTCAACTGGAACTCCTTCACGGAGACCTATCCAGTGGAAGTCCGTAACGTCCGAAGACAACTGTCTACTGGCCAGAGACTCGGTACATCCTATGTACCACTATACATACAATATGCATGATCATATTATACTACATTATTCACATACACCTCCAACCATTACCCTCAACGGGCATGGTGGAGCACACACGGGGATCAAACCCCAATACCAAGGGATTACCTGAATATTCTCTTCCGCTTGATAGCTCCTAATCACAATATCACCAAGCTTGGTTCCACCAAAAATACCTACACATAGGCCATTTCCATCTCAATTTCAACCAACCAAATACATGCAAGTTTATCAAGTATACATGCATAGGTTCAAGAGCACTTACCAAAATCCCTTTAGTCCGGGACCAAAGGCAACCCACCAATCTCACGGTTCGGAGTTCAATTTCGCAGGAGGCAACCTAAAATGATCACACAAGGATCATCAATACAAGGTGAAATCCACCAAGATTACAAAACATTAAAAATCCTTCCCTACACATGGTAGGTTCGGCCAACATAGGCTTAAATCCCAAAATATTTTCCTAAATTTTCTTTTTATTTTTCTTTAGCATCCTAAGGCTATCACAATACCATTTTAGGTCCCACTTTCCATCCTACACCATCACAACATCATTTTTTCCAATTATTCCACTCTTGGTCCAAATGCACATCACACACAATCCTATTATTTCTCCTTAACTTCCAATGCATTCACTCAACATACCACCCATCTAAATACCATTTAACCACACAACACGTCAACCACATAATTTTACAACATCAACTTCCCTATTACCCTACATGGCCGAAATGCTCATAGCCTTACACCAAGGGTTATTCAATCCAATTCAACATTCCCACACATCATACAATCCTATTATTAACTCATACAACCATTTCACAACTCGATTACACAATCATTCAACCAATCAAAATCACAGAGTCATGAAACCTTAACCAAAAATTACTAAGTTAAAATCCCAATTTCATCAATAATTTTTATGACATTTATCACTCTAAAACATCATTCTAAGCCACAATTGTCTAATACACAATTTCCATTTGAGCTCTCTAACTACATCAATCACACAATTTAGCTCTAGGTTTTCAAAATTTAGATTCATGAATCAAGCCATAAAGAGTGTTGAAATATACTCACAAGCTTGGCCTAGGACCCCTCCAAGTGATCCCCAAGCAATGGCTTGAACAAACAACTCCAAAAATCTCCAATTTTCTTCAATTTTCGTGGCTGGTTTTGGCCCTTTTCTCTCAAATGAGAGGATCTCAAGGAAAACTAATCGTCGGGATGTGTTCGGATGATGATTTCCAACAACTTTCCTCACAAACTTTACTTGATTTGAGGTTGTATTGAAGGAGTTATGGTAGAAAGAAGATTGGAAGACAAAATGGCCATGGTGAGGACGGTTCCACGATTTTTAAGAGAGAGAAGGAGATTTTAGGTGATGATGAATAGTGACTGGTCCATGTGGCTAAGTTCACTTAAGTGAGGTGGACCTCACCGCCACCTCACGTGATTTCAAACTAATTCAAATCTTCTGCCTATTCCACTAAACGTCCATAATTTCATAACCAATTTAGAAACTCTAATTTTTAACATTAACCATTGTCCTTTAATTGCCCTTGATCAGATGAATCCAGAGTTTTCCGGTTGTTCGGAGAAATTGGAGTTTTAAGCTGTTATTCGCGTCGTGGGCACGCTTCCCTAAACTCGCTAATTTCCGTCAACTTTCATCCGAAATCATATTTTCTTGTCCTATATACCATTTATAACTTATGCCCATACCTAGAGCTCAAAATTCAATTGGCACGCTTTACGGTACAACTATACCGCGATATTTTTACCTGATAAAAACACTATTCATCTAATTTTCAGAAACTTGCCTAACCACTCAATTTTTCGTTCTGAACCCATCTCCAGGGTTAGTTTTATCATTTGAGACCTTCAACTAAATTTTACCCTCTTAGGGTTACGTGTTTGGCTAATTACTGTTTTACCCTTTCTTTGTATTTTGACCTTAATTTCAGGATTTTCACTAATCCTACCCTTTAATCCACATTTAATTTATTAATATTTGTTTTAGAAATGCGAGGTGTTATATTCACCCTTTCTTTTTGAAACTTTGTTTGCAAAATTAATTCATACCTGTCCGCTAACTCAGGATACAGCCAGAGAATCTCATCCTCCCACTCCCAAGTAACCTCCTCTGGTGTACGTCTTTCCCATTGAATCTTTAGCATTGGAATATTTTTGCTTCTAAGCCTCTTTTCACTGCGGTCAAGGATATCAATAGAACCTACAGGATTATTCAAGTTCTCCTGAATCTCAATATCATCCGGAACATAACGCCGCAGCTGCGATACATGGAAAACGTCGTGTAGATTCGACAACTGTGGGGGCAAGGCAAGCTGATAGGCCACTACTCCAACTCTTTTCATTATTTGATACGGCCCAATAAATCGAGGACTCAGCTTCCTCATATCCAATGCCCGGCCAACACCCATAACTGGAGATAACCACACAAATACATGATCATCTTCTTCAAATTTCAGCGGTCTGTGACTATTATCATAGTAACTTTTCTGCCGATTTTGTGCCTGTTTAAGATTTTCTCTGATCATTTCAATATGTACTGTAGTTTCTTGCATAAAATTCGGACCAAATCTTTCTTTATCACCTACCTCAGTCCAACAAGTAAAAGTACGACATCTCCGTCCATACAATGCCTCATACGGTGCCATGCCCAGACTGGAATGAAAATTGTTATTATACGAAAATTCCACCAATGACAAGTATCTATCCCACGCAGTACCCTGCTCCAGTGTGCAAGCTCTCAGCATATCCTCAAGTGTCTGTATGGTCCTCTCAGTCTGCGGATGATACGCAGTGCTCAGCCTGAGCTGAGTGCCAAAAGCCTACTGCAAGGCTCCCCAAAAGCGTGAAGTAAATTTCGGGTCCCGATCACTGACAATACTAACCGGTATCCCGTGGAGCCTTACAATCTCATTCACATATAATTTTGCTAATATCTCCGTAGAGAAATCCAGTCGCACTGGCAGAAAATGTGCAGACTTCGTAAGCCTGCCCACTATAACCCAAATTGAATCGTTACCAGCCTGAGTCCGAGGCAAACCAACACCAAAATTCATAGAGATGCTCTCCCATTTCCACTCTGGTATATCCAGTGGCTGAAGTAAACCAGCAGGTTTCTGATGCTCTATCTTCACTTTCTGATAAATTAAACTCCTTGACACATAATCAGCAACATCCTTTTTCATCCCAGGCCACCAGAACTTAACTTTGAGATCTTGATACATTTTTCTAGACCTGGGTGAATAGCAAACTTACCCTATGGGCCTCAACCATTACCTCCTCTGCCAGCTCCTTGGGCACAACAATCCTGCACTGATATAATAACACTCCCTGTTCATTCATAGCTACACCGCTCTGGCCTTTCAAGTATTTCACACTATCATTCCGTATTTGGGTTTCTTTAATCTTCTCTAGCAACTCATTCTCAATTCTAGTCATCTTAATAGAACACACTCTACCTGTAAAGAAATCCGTTATCTTTAAATCTCGGAACTGCTCAATCACTTCATTATCCCACATCATCATGTGAGATATGCTGACAGACTTCCTACTCAAAGCATCTGCCACCACATTAGCTTTTCCCGGATGGTATTTCAATTCAAAGTCATAGTCCTTTAAGAATTCAACCCATCTCCTCTGTCTCCTGTTCAGCTCTTTTTGATCAAACAAATATTTCAAGCTCTTGTGATCACTGAACAAAACAAATTTCATCCCATACAGAAAATGCCTCCAGATTTTCAAGGCAAATACAATAGCAGCAAGCTCCAAGTCGTGCGTCGAATAATTTTCTTCATGAGGCTTCAACTGCCTAGACACATAAGCAACCACTCTCCTTTCTTGCATCAGAACGCTCCCCAAACCTTTCTTGGAAGCATCACAGTATAATTCAAACTTATCTTCCAGATCGGGAAGAGTCAACACAGGAGCAGTAGTCAACTTCTCTTTAAGTGTTAGAAAACAGTCTTCACATTCCTGGGTCCACACAAAAGGAGTATCCTTTCGTGTCTATCAGGTCAACGACAATACCATAGCAGAAAACCCCTGTATAAACCTGTGATAATAACCAGAAAGCTCCTGATCTCAGTCACAGTCTTAGGTCATTCCCAGTCACTTACCGCTTCAATCTTACTTGGATCCACCGTAACACCACTAGCAGAAATAACATAACCCAGAAATTACACTTCAGATAGCCAGAATTCACATTTAGATGGCTTGGCATACAAATTTTTATCTTTCAGCACCTGCAACACAGTCCTCAGATGCTCTGTATGCTCCTCTTTACTTTTGGAATAAATTAGTATGTCGTCAATAAACACTATCACAAACTGATCCAAATACGGTTTGAAAATACGATTCATATAATCCATGAACACCGCAGGGGAATTAGTAAGCCCAAAAGGAATCACCTGATACTCAAAGTGTCCATATCTTGATCGAAACGCCATTTTAGGCACATCCTCCGGCTTAATCCGGATATAGTGGTATTCGGACCAGAGATCAATCTTAGAAAATACACAGGCACCCCTCAACTGATCCAGCAAGTCATCAATACGTGGCAATGGGTACCTGTTCTTAATTGTAACCTTATTCAACTGCCGGTAATCAGTGCATAATCTCATGCTACCGTCCTTCTTTTTCACAAATATTACTGGTGTTCCCCATGGAGACACACTCGGCCTGATAAAATTCTTTGCAGATAGCTCTTCAATATGTTTTCTCAACTCAGCCAGCTCCAGTAGCGACATCCGGTATGGAGCCAAAGATATAGGCCCCACACTAGGCAACAAATCAATCAAGTATTCAATCTCTCTCTCAGGTGGAAATTCTGGTATCTCATCAGGAAATACATCAGCAAACTCGTTAACAACCGGAATACTTGAAATTTCTAACTCTATATCACCAACTAATCCACCCAAGAATACATAACCCAGATCACCAGCCTTCAAGGCTTTAATTGTTTAACAATCA